>NC_034202.2:37784205-37815602 GCF_002021735.2 Oncorhynchus kisutch | reverse complement strand
AGGGAGAGTAATCAGGGGGTGATGAAGTCAGGTGGTGACTGAGGTTGGTGAGGGCTGTATGAAGGGAGAGTAATCAGGGTGGTGATGAAGTCAGGTGGTGACTGAGGTTGGTGAGGGCTGTATGAAGGGAGAGTAATCAGGGTGGTGATGAAGTCAGGTGGTGACTGAGACTGGTGAGGGCTGTATGAAGGGAGAGTAATCAGGGTGGTGATGAAGTCAGGTGGTGACTGAGGTTGGTGAGGGCTGTATGAAGGGAGAGTAATCAGGGTGGTGATGAAGTCAGGTGGTGACTGAGAGTACTGAGGGCTGTATGAAGGGAGAGTAATCAGGGTAGTGATGAAGTCAGGTGGTGACTGAGGTCTGAGGGCTGTATGAAGGGAGAGTAATCAGGGTGGTGATGAAGTCAGGTGGTGACTGAGGTTGGTGAGGGCTGTATGAGGGAGAGTAATCAGGGTAGTGATGAAGTCAGGTGGTGACTGAGGTACTGAGGGCTGTATGAAGGGAGAGTAATCAGGGTGGTGATGAAGTCAGGTGGTGACTGAGGTTGGTGAGGGCTGTATGAAGGGAGAGGAATCAGGTGGTGATGAAGTCAGGTGGTGACTGAGGTTGGTGAGGGCTGTATGAAGGGAGAGTAATCAGGGTGGTGATGAAGTCAGGTGGTGACTGAGGTTGGTGAGGGCTGTATGAAGGGAGAGTAATCAGGGTGGTGATGAAGTCAGGTGGTGACTGAGGTTGGTGAGGGCTGTATGAAGGGAGAGTAATCAGGTGGTGATGAAGTCAGGTGGTGACTGAGGTTGGTGAGGGCTGTATGAAGGGAGAGTAATCAGGGTGGTGATGAAGTCAGGTGGTGACTGAGGTTGGTGAGGGCTGTATGAAGGGAGAGGAATCAGGGTGGTGACTGAGACTACTGAGGGCTGTATGAAGGGAGAGTAATCAGGTAGTGATGAAGTCAGGTGGTGACTGAGTTGGAGGGCTGTATGAAGGGAGAGTAATCAGGGTGGTGATGAAGTCAGGTGGTGACTGAGGTTGGTGAGGGCTGTATGAAGGGAGAGTAATCAGGGGGGTGATGAAGTCAGGTGGTGACTGAGGTTGGTGAGGGCTGTATGAAGGGAGAGGAATCAGGGTGGTGACTGAGACTACTGAGGGCTGTATGAAGGGAGAGTAATCAGGGTAGTGAATGAAGTCCAGGTGGTGACTGAGGTTGGTGAGGGCGCTGATGAAGGGAGAGGAATCAGGGTGGTGAGAAGTCAGGTGGGTGACTGAGGTTGGTGAGTGCTGTATGAAGGGAGAGGAATCAGGGGTGGTGATGAAGTCAGGTGGTGACTGAGGTGGTGAGTGCTGTGTGAAGGGAGAGGAATCAGGGTGGTGATGAAGTCAGGTGGTGACTGAGGTTGGTGAGGGCTGTATGAAGGGAGAGTAATCAGGGTGGTGATGAAGTCAGGTGGTGACTGAGGTTGGTGAGGGCTGTATGAAGGGAGAGGAATCAGGGTGGTGATGAAGTCAGGTGGTGACTGAGGTTGGTGAGTGCTGTATGAAGGGAGAGGAATCAGGGTGGTGATGAAGTCAGGTGGTGACTGAGGTTGGTGAGGGCTGTATGAAGGGAGAGTAATCAGGGTGGTGATGAAGTCAGGTGGTGACTGAGGTTGGTGAGGGCTGTATGAAGGGAGAGGAATCAGGGTGGTTATGAAGTCAGGTGGTGACTGAGGTTGGTGAGGGCTGTATGAAGGGAGAGGAATCAGGGTGGTGATGAAGTCAGGTGGTGACTGAGGTTGGTGAGGGCTGTATGAATGGAGAGTAATCAGGGTAGTGATGAAGTCAGGTGGTGACTGAGACTACTGAGGCTGTATGAAGGGAGAGTAATCAGGGTAGTGATGAAGTCCAGGTGGTGACTGAGGTTGGTGAGGGCTGTATGAAGGGAGAGTAATCAGGGTGGTGATGAAGTCAGGTGGTGACTGAGGTTGGTGAGGGCTGTATGAAGGGAGAGGAATCAGGGTGGTGATGAAGTCAGGTGGTGACTCAGGTTGGTAAGGGCTGTATGAAGGGAGAGGAATCAGGGTGGTGACTGAGACTACTGAGGGCTGTATGAAGGGAGAGTAATCAGGGTAGTGATGAAGTCCAGGTGGTGACTGAGGTTGGTGAGGGCTGTATGAAGGGAGAATAATCAGGGTGGGGATGAAGTCAGGTGGTGACTGAGGCTACTGAGGGCTGTATGAAGGGAGAGTAATCAGGGTAGTGATGAAGTCCAGGTGGTGACTGAGGTTGGTGAGGGCTGTATGAAGGGAGAGGAATCAGGGTGGTGACTGAGACTACTGAGGGCTGTATGAAGGGAGAGTAATCAGGGTAGTGATGAAGTCCAGGTGGTGACTGAGGTTGGTGAGGGCTGTATGAAGGGAGAGGAATCAGGGTGGTGATGAAGTCAGGTGGTGACTGAGGTTGGTGAGTGCTGTATGAAGGGAGAGGAATCAGGGTGGTGATGAAGTCAGGTGGTGACTGAGGTTGGTGAGTGCTGTGTGAAGGGAGAGGAATCAGGGTGGTGATGAAGTCAGGTGGTGACTGAGGTTGGTGAGGGCTGTATGAAGGGAGAGTAATCAGGTGGTGATGAAGTCAGGTGGTTGACTGAGGTTGGTGAGGGCTGTATGAAGGGAGAGGAATCAGGGTGGTGATGAAGTCAGGTGGTGACTGAGGTTGGTGAGTGCTGTATGAAGGGAGAGGAATCAGGGTGGTGATGAAGTCAGGTGGTGACTGAGGTTGGTGAGGGCTGTATGAAGGGAGAGTAATCAGGGTGGTGATGAAGTCAGGTGGTGACTGAGGTTGGTGAGGGCTGTCTGAAGGGAGAGGAATCAGGGTGGTTATGAAGTCAGGTGGTGACTGAGGTTGGTGAGGGCTGTATGAAGGGAGAGGAATCAGGGTGGTGATGAAGTCAGGTGTGACTGAGGTTGGTTGAGGGCTTGTATGAATGGAGAGTAATCAGGGGTAGTGATGAAGTCAGGTGGTGACTGAGACTACTGAGGGCTGATGAAGGAGAGAGTAATCAGGGTAGTGATGACGTCCAGGTGGTGTGATGCTGACTGGTTGGTGAGGGCTGTATGAAGGGAGAGTAATCAGGGTGGTGATGAAGTCAGGTGGTGACTGAGGTTGGTGAGGGCTGTATGAAGGAGAGTAATCAGGGTAGTGATGAAGTCAGGTGGTGACTGAGGTTGGTTGAGGGCTGTAGAAGGAGAGAGTAATAGGGTAGTGGATGAAGTCAGGTGGTGACTGAGGTTGGTGAGGGTCTGTATGAAGGGAGAGTAATCAGGGTGGGGATGAAGTCAGGTGGTGACTGAGACTTCTGAGGGCTGTGTATGAAGGGAGAGTAATCAGGGTGGTGATGAAGTCAGGTGGTGACTGAGGTTGGTGAGGGCTGTATGAAGGGAGAGTAATCAGGGTAGTGATGAAGTCAGGTGGTGACTGAGGTTGGTGAGGGCTGTATGAAGGGAGAGTAATCCGGGTAGTGATGAAGTCAGGTGGTGACTGAGGTTGGTGAGGGCTGTATGAAGGGAGAGTAATCAGGGTGGTGATGAAGTCAGGTGGTGACTGAGGTTGGTGAGGGCTGTATGAAGGGAGAGGATTCAGGGTGGTGACTGAGACTACTGAGGGCTGTATGAAGGGAGAGTAATCAGGGTAGTGATGAAGTCAGGTGGTGACTGAGACTACTAAGGGCTGTATGAAGGGAGAGTAATCAGGGTGGTGATGAAGTCAGGTGGTGACTGAGGTTGGTGAGGGCTGTATGAAGGGAGAGGAATCAGGGTGGTGATGAAGTCAGGTGGTGACTGAGGTTGGTGAGGGCTGTATGAAGGGAGAGTAATCAGGGTAGTGATGAAGTCAGGTGGTGACTGAGGTTGGTGAGGGCTGTATGAAGGGAGAGGAATCAGGGTGGTGATGAAGTCAGGTGGTGACTGAGGTTGGTGAGGGCTGTATGAAGGGAGAGTAATCAGGGTAGTGATGAAGTCAGGTGGTGACTGAGACTACTGAGGGCTGTATGAAGGGAGAGTAATCAGGGTAGTGATGAAGTCCAGGTGGTGACTGAGGTTGGTGAGGGCTGTATGAAGGGAGAGTAATCAGGGTGGTGATGAAGTCAGGTGGTGACTGAGGTTGGTGAGGGCTGTATGAAGGGAGAGTAATCAGGGTAGTGATGAAGTCAGGTGGTGACTGAGGTTGGTGAGGGTTGTATGAAGGGAGAGTAATCAGGGGTAGTGATGAAGTCAGGTGGTGACTGAGGTTGGTGAGGTCTGTATGAAGGGAGAGTAATCAGGGTGGGGATGAAGTCAGGTGGTGACTGAGACTACTGAGGGCTGTATGAAGGGAGAGTAATCAGGGTGGTGATGAAGTCAGGTGGTGACTGAGGTTGGTGAGGGCTGTATGAAGGGAGAGTAATCAGGGTAGTGATGAAGTCAGGTGGTGACTGAGGTTGGTGAGGGCTGTATGAAGGGAGAGTAATCAGGGTAGTGATGAAGTCAGGTGGTGACTGAGGTTGGTGAGGGCTGTATGAAGGGAGAGTAATCAGGGTGGTGATGAAGTCAGGTGGTGACTGAGGTTGGTGAGGGCTGTATGAAGGGAGAGGATTCAGGGTGGTGACTGAGACTACTGAGGGCTGTATGAAGGGAGAGTAATCAGGGTAGTGATGAAGTCAGGTGGTGACTGAGACTACTAAGGGCTGTATGAAGGGAGAGTAATCAGGGTGGTGATGAAGTCAGGTGGTGACTGAGGTTGGTGAGGGCTGTATGAAGGGAGAGGAATCAGGGTGGTGATGAAGTCAGGTGGTGACTGAGGTTGGTGAGGGCTGTATGAAGGGAGAGTAATCAGGGTAGTGATGAAGTCAGGTGGTGACTGAGGTTGGTGAGGGCTGTATGAAGGGAGAGGAATCAGGGTGGTGATGAAGTCAGGTGGTGACTGAGGTTGGTGAGGGCTGTATGAAGGGAGAGTAATCAGGGTAGTGATGAAGTCAGGTGGTGACTGAGGTTGATGAGGGCTGTATGAAGGGAGAGGAATCAGGGTGGTGATGAAGTCAGGTGGTGACTGAGGTTGGTGAGGGCTGTATGAAGGGAGAGGAATCAGGGTGGTGATGAAGTCAGGTGGTGACTGAGGTTGGTGAGGGTTGTATGAAGGGAGAGTAATCAGGGCAGTGATGAAGTCAGGTGGTGACTGAGGTTGGTGAGGGCTGTATGAAGGGAGAGTAATCAGGGTGGGGATGAAGTCAGGTGGTGACTGAGACTACTGAGGGCTGTATGAAGGGAGAGTAATCAGGGTAGTGATGAAGTCAGGTGGTGACTGAGGTTGGTGAGGGCTGTATGAAGGGAGAGTAATCAGGGTAGTGATGAAGTCAGGTGGTGACTGAGGTTGGTGAGGGCTGTTTGAAGGGAGAGTAATCAGGGTAGTGATGAAGTCAGGTGGTGACTGAGGTTGGTGAGGGCTGTATGAAGGGAGAGTAATCAGGGTGGTGATGAAGTCAGGTGGTGACTGAGGTTGGTGAGGGCTGTATGAAGGGAGAGGATTCAGGGTGGTGACTGAGACTACTGAGGGCTGTATGAAGGGAGAGTAATCAGGGTGGTGATGAAGTCAGGTGGTGACTGAGACTACTGAGGGCTGTATGAAGGGAGAGTAATCAGGGTGGTGATGAAGTCAGGTGGTGACTGAGGTTGGTGAGGGCTGTATGAAGGGAGAGGAATCAGGGTGGTGATGAAGTCAGGTGGTGACTGAGGTTGGTGAGGGCTGTATGAAGGGAGAGTAATCAGGGTAGTGATGAAGTCAGGTGGTGACTGAGGTTGATGAGGGCTGTATGAAGGGAGAGTAATCAGGGTAGTGATGAAGTCAGGTTGTGACTGTGGTTGGTGAGGGCTGTATGAAGGGAGAGTAATCGGGGTAGTGATGAAGTCCAGGTGGTGACTGAGGTTGGTGAGGGCTGAATGAAGGGAGAGTAATCAGGGTAGTGATGAAGTCAGGTGGTGACTGAGACTACTGAGGGCTGTATGAAGGGAGAGTAATCAGGGTGGTGATGAAGTCAGGTGGTGACTGAGGTTGGTGAGGGCTGTATGAAGGGAGAGGAATCAGGGTGGTGATGAAGTCAGGTGGTGACTGAGGTTGGTGAGGGCTGTATGAAGGGAGAGTAATCAGGGTGGTGATGAAGTCAGGTGGTGACTGAGGTTGGTGAGGGCTGTATGAAGGGAGAGTAATCAGGGTGGTGAGAAGTCAGGTGGTGACTGAGGTTGGTGAGGGCTGTATGAAGGGAGAGGAATCAGGGTGGTGATGAAGTCAGGTGGTGACTGAGACTACTGAGGGCTGTATGAAGGGAGAGTTATCAGGGTGGTGATGAAGTCAGGTGGTGACTGAGACTACTGAGGGCTGTATGAAGGGAGAGTAATCAGGGTGGTGATGAAGTCAGGTGGTGACTGAGGTTGGTGAGGGCTGTATGAAGGGAGAGTAATCAGGGTAGTGATGAAGTCAGGTGGTGACTGAGGTTGGTGAGGGCTGTATGAAGGGAGAGTAATCAGGGTAGTGATGAAGTCAGTTGGTGACTGAGGTTGGTGAGGGCTGCATGAAGGGAGAGTAATCAGGGTAGTGATGAAGTCAGGTGGTGACTGAGGTTGGTGAGGGCTGTATGAAGGGAGAGTAATCAGGGTGGTGATGAAGTCAGGTGGTGACTGAGACTACTGAGGGCTGTATGAAGGGAGAGTTATCAGGGTGGTGATGAAGTCAGGTGGTGACTGAGACTACTGAGGGCTGTATGAAGGGAGAGTAATCAGGGTGGTGATGAAGTCAGGTGGTGACTGAGGTTGGTGAGGGCTGTATGAAGGGAGAGTAATCAGGGTAGTGATGAAGTCAGGTGGTGACTGAGGTTGGTGAGGGCTGTATGAAGGGAGAGTAATCAGGGTAGTGATGAAGTCAGGTGGTGACTGAGGTTGGTGAGGGCTGTATGAAGGGAGAGTAATCAGGGTAGTGATGAAGTCAGGTGGTGACTGAGGTTGGTGAGGGCTGTATGAAGGGAGAGTAATCAGGGTGGTGATGAAGTCAGGTGGTGACTGAGGTTGGTGAGGGCTGTATGAAGGGAGAGTAATCAGGGTGGTGATGAAGTCAGGTGGTGACTGAGGCTCCTGAGGGCTGTATGAAGGGAGAGTAATCAGGGTGGTGATGAAGTCAGGTGGTGACTGAGGTTGGTGAGGGCTGTATGAAGGGAGAGTAATCAGGGTGGTGATGAAGTCAGGTGGTGACTGAGGTTGGTGAGGGCTGTATGAAGGGAGAGTAATCAGGGTGGTGATGAAGTCAGGTGGTGACTGAGGTTGGTGAGGGCTGTATGAAGGGAGAGTAATCAGGGTAGTGATGAAGTCAGGTGGTGACTGAGGTTGGTGAGGGCTGTATGAAGGGAGAGTAATCAGGGTGGTGATGAAGTCAGGTGGTGACTGAGACTACTGAGGGCTGTATGAAGGGAGAGTTATCAGGGTGGTGATGAAGTCAGGTGGTGACTGAGACTACTGAGGGCTGTATGAAGGGAGAGTAATCAGGGTGGTGATGAAGTCAGGTGGTGACTGAGGTTGGTGAGGGCTGTATGAAGGGAGAGTAATCAGGGTAGTGATGAAGTCAGGTGGTGACTGAGGTTGGTGAGGGCTGTATGAAGGGAGAGTAATCAGGGTAGTGATGAAGTCAGGTGGTGACTGAGGTTGGTGAGGGCTGTATGAAGGGAGAGTAATCAGGGTAGTGATGAAGTCAGGTGGTGACTGAGGTTGGTGAGGGCTGTATGAAGGGAGAGTAATCAGGGTGGTGATGAAGTCAGGTGGTGACTGAGGTTGGTGAGGGCTGTATGAAGGGAGAGTAATCAGGGTGGTGATGAAGTCAGGTGGTGACTGAGGCTCCTGAGGGCTGTATGAAGGGAGAGTAATCAGGGTGGTGATGAAGTCAGGTGGTGACTGAGGTTGGTGAGGGCTGTATGAAGGGAGAGTAATCAGGGTGGTGATGAAGTCAGGTGGTGACTGAGGTTGGTGAGGGCTGTATGAAGGGAGAGTAATCAGGGTGGTGATGAAGTCAGGTGGTGACTGAGGTTGGTGAGGGCTGTATGAAGGGAGAGTAATCAGGGTAGTGATGAAGTCAGGTGGTGACTGAGGTTGGTGAGGGCTGTATGAAGGGAGAGTAATCAGGGTGGTGATGAAGTCCAGGTGGTGACTGAGACTGAGGGCTGTATGAAGGGAGAGTAATCAGGGTGGGGATGAAGTCAGGTGGTGACTGAGACTACTGAGGGCTGTATGAAGGGAGAGGAATCAGGGTGGTGATGAAGTCAGGTGGTGACTGAGGTTGGTGAGGGCTGTATGAAGGGAGAGTAATCAGGGTGGTGAGAAGTCAGGTGGTGACTGAGGTTGGTGAGGGCTGTATGAAGGGAGAGGAATCAGGGTGGTGATGAAGTCAGGTGGTGACTGAGACTACTGAGGGCTGTATGAAGGGAGAGTTATCAGGGTGGTGATGAAGTCAGGTGGTGACTGAGACTACTGAGGGCTGTATGAAGGGAGAGTAATCAGGGTGGTGATGAAGTCAGGTGGTGACTGAGGTTGGTGAGGGCTGTATGAAGGGAGAGTAATCAGGGTAGTGATGAAGTCAGGTGGTGACTGAGGTTGGTGAGGGCTGTATGAAGGGAGAGTAATCAGGGTAGTGATGAAGTCAGTTGGTGACTGAGGTTGGTGAGGGCTGCATGAAGGGAGAGTAATCAGGGTAGTGATGAAGTCAGGTGGTGACTGAGGTTGGTGAGGGCTGTATGAAGGGAGAGTAATCAGGGTGGTGATGAAGTCAGGTGGTGACTGAGGTTGGTGAGGGCTGTATGAAGGGAGAGTAATCAGGGTAGTGATGAAGTCAGGTGGTGACTGAGGTTGGTGAGGGCTGTATGAAGGGAGAGTAATCAGGGTAGTGATGAAGTCAGGTGGTGACTGAGGTTGGTGAGGGCTGTATGAAGGGAGAGTAATCAGGGTAGTGATGAAGTCAGGTGGTGACTGAGGTTGGTGAGGGCTGTATGAAGGGAGAGTAATCAGGGTGGTGATGAAGTCAGGTGGTGACTGAGGCTCCTGAGGGCTGTATGAAGGGAGAGTAATCAGGGTGGTGATGAAGTCAGGTGGTGACTGAGGTTGGTGAGGGCTGTATGAAGGGAGAGTAATCAGGGTGGTGATGAAGTCAGGTGGTGACTGAGGTTGGTGAGGGCTGTATGAAGGGAGAGTAATCAGGGTGGTGATGAAGTCAGGTGGTGACTGAGACTACTGAGGGCTGTATGAAGGGAGAGTAATCAGGGTGGTGATGAAGTCAGGTGGTGACTGAGGTTGGTGAGGGCTGTATGAAGGGAGAGTAATCAGGGTGGTGATGAAGTCAGGTGGTGACTGAGGTTGGTGAGGGCTGTATGAAGGGAGAGTAATCAGGGTGGTGATGAAGTCAGGTGGTGACTGAGGTTGGTGAGGGCTGTATGAAGGGAGAGTAATCAGGGTAGTGATGAAGTCAGGTGGTGACTGAGGTTGGTGAGGGCTGTATGAAGGGAGAGTAATCAGGGTGGTGATGAAGTCAGGTGGTGACTGAGACTACTGAGGGCTGTATGAAGGGAGAGTTATCAGGGTGGTGATGAAGTCAGGTGGTGACTGAGACTACTGAGGGCTGTATGAAGGGAGAGTAATCAGGGTGGTGATGAAGTCAGGTGGTGACTGAGGTTGGTGAGGGCTGTATGAAGGGAGAGTAATCAGGGTAGTGATGAAGTCAGGTGGTGACTGAGGTTGGTGAGGGCTGTATGAAGGGAGAGTAATCAGGGTAGTGATGAAGTCAGGTGGTGACTGAGGTTGGTGAGGGCTGTATGAAGGGAGAGTAATCAGGGTAGTGATGAAGTCAGGTGGTGACTGAGGTTGGTGAGGGCTGTATGAAGGGAGAGTAATCAGGGTGGTGATGAAGTCAGGTGGTGACTGAGGTTGGTGAGGGCTGTATGAAGGGAGAGTAATCAGGGTGGTGATGAAGTCAGGTGGTGACTGAGGCTCCTGAGGGCTGTATGAAGGGAGAGTAATCAGGGTGGTGATGAAGTCAGGTGGTGACTGAGGTTGGTGAGGGCTGTATGAAGGGAGAGTAATCAGGGTGGTGATGAAGTCAGGTGGTGACTGAGGTTGGTGAGGGCTGTATGAAGGGAGAGTAATCAGGGTGGTGATGAAGTCAGGTGGTGACTGAGGTTGGTGAGGGCTGTATGAAGGGCGAGTAATCAGGGTAGTGATGAAGTCAGGTGGTGACTGAGGTTGGTGAGGGCTGTATGAAGGGAGAGTAATCAGGGTGGTGATGAAGTCCAGGTGGTGACTGAGACTGAGGGCTGTATGAAGGGAGAGTAATCAGGGTGGGGATGAAGTCAGGTGGTGACTGAGACTACTGAGGGCTGTATGAAGGGAGAGGAATCAGGGTGGTGATGAAGTCAGGTGGTGACTGAGGTTGGTGAGGGCTGTATGAAGGGAGAGTAATCAGGGTGGTGAGAAGTCAGGTGGTGACTGAGGTTGGTGAGGGCTGTATGAAGGGAGAGGAATCAGGGTGGTGATGAAGTCAGGTGGTGACTGAGACTACTGAGGGCTGTATGAAGGGAGAGTTATCAGGGTGGTGATGAAGTCAGGTGGTGACTGAGACTACTGAGGGCTGTATGAAGGGAGAGTAATCAGGGTGGTGATGAAGTCAGGTGGTGACTGAGGTTGGTGAGGGCTGTATGAAGGGAGAGTAATCAGGGTAGTGATGAAGTCAGGTGGTGACTGAGGTTGGTGAGGGCTGTATGAAGGGAGAGTAATCAGGGTAGTGATGAAGTCAGTTGGTGACTGAGGTTGGTGAGGGCTGCATGAAGGGAGAGTAATCAGGGTAGTGATGAAGTCAGGTGGTGACTGAGGTTGGTGAGGGCTGTATGAAGGGAGAGTAATCAGGGTGGTGATGAAGTCAGGTGGTGACTGAGGTTGGTGAGGGCTGTATGAAGGGAGAGTAATCAGGGTAGTGATGAAGTCAGGTGGTGACTGAGGTTGGTGAGGGCTGTATGAAGGGAGAGTAATCAGGGTAGTGATGAAGTCAGGTGGTGACTGAGGTTGGTGAGGGCTGTATGAAGGGAGAGTAATCAGGGTAGTGATGAAGTCAGGTGGTGACTGAGGTTGGTGAGGGCTGTATGAAGGGAGAGTAATCAGGGTGGTGATGAAGTCAGGTGGTGACTGAGGCTCCTGAGGGCTGTATGAAGGGAGAGTAATCAGGGTGGTGATGAAGTCAGGTGGTGACTGAGGTTGGTGAGGGCTGTATGAAGGGAGAGTAATCAGGGTGGTGATGAAGTCAGGTGGTGACTGAGGTTGGTGAGGGCTGTATGAAGGGAGAGTAATCAGGGTGGTGATGAAGTCAGGTGGTGACTGAGACTACTGAGGGCTGTATGAAGGGAGAGTAATCAGGGTGGTGATGAAGTCAGGTGGTGACTGAGGTTGGTGAGGGCTGTATGAAGGGAGAGTAATCAGGGTAGTGATGAAGTCAGGTGGTGACTGAGGTTGGTGAGGGCTGTATGAAGGGAGAGTAATCAGGGTAGTGATGAAGTCAGGTGGTGACTGAGGTTGGTGAGGGCTGTATGAAGGGAGAGTAATCAGGGTAGTGATGAAGTCAGGTGGTGACTGAGGTTGGTGAGGGCTGTATGAAGGGAGAGTAATCAGGGTGGTGATGAAGTCAGGTGGTGACTGAGGTTGGTGAGGGCTGTATGAAGGGAGAGTAATCAGGGTGGTGATGAAGTCAGGTGGTGACTGAGGCTCCTGAGGGCTGTATGAAGGGAGAGTAATCAGGGTGGTGATGAAGTCAGGTGGTGACTGAGGTTGGTGAGGGCTGTATGAAGGGAGAGTAATCAGGGTGGTGATGAAGTCAGGTGGTGACTGAGGTTGGTGAGGGCTGTATGAAGGGAGAGTAATCAGGGTGGTGATGAAGTCAGGTGGTGACTGAGGTTGGTGAGGGCTGTATGAAGGGAGAGTAATCAGGGTAGTGATGAAGTCAGGTGGTGACTGAGGTTGGTGAGGGCTGTATGAAGGGAGAGTAATCAGGGTGGTGATGAAGTCCAGGTGGTGACTGAGACTGAGGGCTGTATGAAGGGAGAGTAATCAGGGTGGGGATGAAGTCAGGTGGTGACTGAGACTACTGAGGGCTGTATGAAGGGAGAGGAATCAGGGTGGTGATGAAGTCAGGTGGTGACTGAGGCTCCTGAGGGCTGTATGAAGGGAGAGTAATCAGGGTGGGGATGAAGTCCGGTGGTGACTGAGACTACTGAGGGCTGTATGAAGGGAGAGTAATCAGGGTGGGGATGAAGTCAGGTGGTGACTGAGACTACTGAGGGCTGTATGAAGGGAGAGTAATCAGGGTGGTGATGAAGTCAGGTGGTGACTGAGACTACTGAGGGGCTGTATGAAGGGAGAGTAATCAGGGTGGTGATGAAGTCAGGTGGTGACTGAGACTACTGAGGGCTGTATGAAGGGAGAGTAATCAGGGTGGTGATGAAGTCAGGTGGTGACTGAGAGTACTGAGGGCTGTATGAAGGGAGAGTAATCAGGGTAGTGATGAAGTCAGGTGGTGACTGAGAGTACTGAGGGCTGTATGAAGGGAGTGTAATCAGGGTGGTGATGAAGTCAGGTGATGACTGAGGTTGGTGAGGGCTGTATGAAGGGAGAATAATCAGGGTAGTGATGAAGTCAGGTGGTGACTGAGAGTACTGAGGGCTGTATGAAGGGAGAGTAATCAGGGTAGTGATGAAGTCAGGTGGTGACTGAGACTACTGAGGGCTGTATGAAGGGAGAGGAATCAGGGTGGTGATGAAGTCAGGTGGTGACTGAGACTGAGGGCTGTATGAAGGGAGAGTAATCAGGGTGGGGATGAAGTCAGGTGGTGACTGAGACTACTGAGGGCTGTATGAAGGGAGAGGAATCAGGGTGGTGATGAAGTCAGGTGGTGACTGAGGCTCCTGAGGGCTGTATGAAGGTAGAGTAATCAGGGTGGGGATGAAGTCAGGTGGTGACTGAGACTACTGAGGGCTGTATGAAGGGAGAGTAATCAGGGTGGGGATGAAGTCAGGTGGTGACTGAGACTACTGAGGGCTGTATGAAGGGAGAGTAATCAGGGTGGTGATGAAGTCAGGTGGTGACTGAGACTACTGAGGGGCTGTATGAAGGGAGAGTAATCAGGTTGGTGATGAAGTCATGTTGTGACTGAGACTACTGAGGGCTGTATGAAGGGAGCGGAATCAGGGTGGTGATGAAATCCAATTGTGCGTAACAATGGGGAGCATGTGTGTGTGATGATGGTTACCAGGTGTGTGCAGTGTGGGTTGCCAGAACAGGTGGTTAGTAGACTGGTGATGTTGAGCGCTGGAGGGAGGGAACAGGACAGGTGGTTAGTAGACCGGTGATGTTGAGCGCTGGAGGGAGGGAACAGGACAGGTAGTTAGTAGACCGGTGATGTTGAGCGCTGGAGGGAGGGAACAGGACAGGTGGTTAGTAGACCGGTGATGTTGAGCGCTGGAGGGAGGGAACAGGACAGGTGGTTAGTAGACCGGTGATGTTGAGCGCTGGACGGAGGGAACAGGACAGGTGGTTAGTAGACCGGTGATGTTGAGCGCTGGAGGGAGGGAACAGGACAGGTGGTTAGTAGACCGGTGATGTTGAGCGCTGGAGGGAGGGAACAGGACAGGTAGTTAGTAGACTGGTGATGTTGAGCGCTGGAGGGAGGGAACAGGACAGGTGATTATTAGCCCAGTGATGTTGAGCGCTGGAGGGAGGGAACAGGACAGGTGGTTAGTAGCCCAGTGATGTTGAGCGCTGGAGGGAGGGAACAGGACAGGTGGTTAGTAGACCGGTGATGTTGAGCGCTGGAGGGAGGGAACAGGACAGGTGGTTAGTAGACCGGTGATGTTGAGCGCTGGAGGGAGGGAACAGGACAGGTGGTTAGTAGACCGGTGATGTTGAGCGCTGGAGGGAGGGAACAGGACAGGTGGTTAGTAGACCGGTGATGTTGAGCGCTGGAGGGAGGGAACAGGACAGGTGGTTAGTAGACCGGTGATGTTGAGCGCTGGAGGGAGGGAACAGGACAGGTGGTTAGTAGACCGGTGATGTTGAGCGCTGGAGGGAGGGAACAGGACAGGTGGTTAGTAGACCGGTGATGTTGAGCGCTGGAGGGAGGAACAGGACAGGTGGTTAGTAGACCGGTGATGTTGAGCGCTGGAGGGAGGGAACAGGACAGGTGGTTAGTAGACCGGTGATGTTGAGCGCTGGAGGGAGGGAACAGGACAGGTGGTTAGTAGACCGGTGATGTTGAGCGCTGGAGGGAGGGAACAGGACAGGTAGTTAGTAGACCGGTGATGTTGAGCGCTGGAGGGAGGGAACAGGACAGGTGGTTAGTAGACCGGTGATGTTGAGCGCTGGAGGGAGGGAACAGGACAGGTGGTTAGTAGACCGGTGATGTTGAGCGCTGGAGGGAGGGAACAGGACAGGTAGTTAGTAGACCGGTGATGTTGAGCGCTGGAGGGAGGGAACAGGACAGGTGGTTAGTAGACCGGTGATGTTGAGCGCTGGAGGGAGGGAACAGGACAGGTGGTTAGTAGACCGGTGATGTTGAGCGCTGGAGGGAGGGAACAGGACAGGTTTTTTCTTTTGTTAGTTTTTAAGTCTCCTCCTTCAGCTCCACTCAACCCCTACAGTCTATCTCTGAACACCAGCTAGTTTTGATTTCTATTTGCCATGTATTTTTCAACTGTGCTGCAATGTTTCACAATAGGTTTGAAACGATCTATTCTCATAGATTCTACAGTACATATTGTAAATTAAAGATAACCTTGTTTGCTAAGAGTGTTATTGTGTTATTAATGGATTGACCATGACTTTTCAAATCACCCAGCAGCGCTGTTTCCAGAGTTAACTCCAGGTAAATGTTGCAATTCTTCAGCCATTGGACTTGTAACCAAAAACAAGCTACATATGGACAGTACCAAAACAAATGATCTATTGATTTCCCAGCTCTGCCAAATGTGCAGAGCTGGGATGGTTGTATGGTTGTACCATATATAAATAACATTCTATTGGTTAAGAATTTGGTATAATAATTATTTAAATAAAAAAACTTGAAGTTTTGAATCCAGTGTCGTTTTGTGTATCCATGGAATCGGTACATAGAAAATCTCTTCCTAACTTTTACAGTTTTTGGTCTAAATGAAACTGGTATACTTCTTTATTTATCAGAATTTTCTTTAACTAATTATGGTCTTTAATGCAGAGCCGCAGACAAGTTCCTTACTTCCTCCCCCTAGTTCCTTACTTCCTCCCCCTAGTTCCTTACTTCCTCCCCCTTCCACTTGCCTCTTCCATTTCTGTGGTAATGCTGCAATTAGTTGTTTGTACTGTAGATTCGAGAAGAGCAGACATTTCCATATGTGTTTTGTTAGCTGCATGTGTCACATAACTCCACCGGTCCTATTTATGATATAATTTAGAACGGTTATACAGTTTAAAAAATGTATCCAAAGAAAAAAAAAGTAGTTTTTTATTCATTAGTATATTTGAGTTTAACCATAATATTTGTTGTACTATTTGTTGTGTCTTTTCTGGTGGATTAAACTGAAATGGCAAATAATTTTCTATTGTTTGTTTAGCTATGGTTATATTTTGGAGATCATTTCATTTTCAAATAACCGAAAGTGAGAGGTTGCAATCTGAGGTTGCAAAAGGGGAAAAGCCATTCTTGAACATGGGGTGAGACATTCTTACTAATCTGCTAGAGAACCAGTTCGGATTTAAGTATAGCTTTTGTATGACTGAAGACTTTAGTGAGAGGTCTAATGCTTTAATATTTAATAACTTCTGCCCTCCGAATTCATATTCATTATTTAAATTGGCCTGTTTAATTTTGTCTAGCTTGTCTTTCCAAATTAAATGCAATGTCGCTAGGTGTAGGCAAGGCCATAAGCAAATAGGTAAAATGGGATTTGACTAAAGAGTTAAATCAGGGTAAACTGGGATATGACTAAAGAGTTTAACCAGGATGATTTTTCCACAAATGAACAGGTATTTTCCTTTCCACGCTAGCAAAATCGTATCTTATTTTTGCTAACTTTCTATTAAAATGTATTGTAATGAGATAATTTCTTTCTTTCGGGATAGGAATACTGAGTATGTCCACTTCACCGTCAGACCATTGGATCACAAAAAAATTGTGTAGTAATCATATCATAATTTGGTTGTAATCCAGAGAGGTTAGAACAAGTATCAAGATCATCTATGAGGCTGTGGAGGGATCCAAATTGTGGATTTAAAAGAAAACATAAATCATCAGCATACAATGACACCTTTGTTTTTAAGTCCTGGATAAACTAACCCCTTGATAGTAGTGTTGGATCTGATTTGAATAGCTAACATTTTAATGGCCATAATAAATAGATATGCCGATAGTGGACAACCTTGTTTTACTCCTCTTGACAGTTTAAAACTTTCTGAGAAGTAGCCATTATTTACTATTTTACACCTAGGGTTACTATACATAACTTTAACCCATTTTATAAGAGATTCTCCAAAATTGAAATTTTCCATGCATTTATATATAAACTCCAGTCGTACTTTATCAAAAGCCTTTTCAAAGTCAGCTTTGAATGCCAGGCCTGGTTTCTCAGATTTTTGATAATGTTCGATTGTTTCCAGTACTTGTATTACATTATCTCTAATGTAAAAAACCTGTCTGATTATGATGAATAATAAAAGACAATAGCTTTGTAATTCTTAGCGCTATGCACTTTGCTAGAATGTTTCCATTACAACACTGAAGTTTAAGGGGCCTCCATTTTTTTGTGTGTTTAAAATAGACTGGATCTTTATACACTGCTCAGAAAAATAAAGGGAACACTAAAAGAACACATCCTAGATCTGAATGAATGAAATATTCTTATTAAATACTTTTTTCTTTACATAGTTGAATGTGCTGACAACAAAATCACACACAAATTATCAATGGAAATCAAATTTATCAACCCATGGAGGTCTGGATTTGGAGTCACACTCAAAATTAAAGTGGAAAACCACACTACAGGCTGATCCAACTTTGATGTAATGTCCTTAAAACAAGTCAAAATGAGGCTCAGTAGTGTGTGGCCTTCACGTGCCTGTATGACCTCCCTACAACGCCTGGGCATGCTCCTGATGAGGTGGCAGATGGTCTCCTGAAGGATCTCCTCCCAGACCTGGACTAAAGCATCCGCCAACTCCTGGACAGTCTGTGGTGGATGGAGCGAGACATGATGTTCCAGATGTGCTCAATTGGATTCAGGTCTGGGGAACGGGTGGGTCAGTCCATAGCATCAATGCCTTCCTCTTGCAGGAACTGCTGACACACTCCAGCCACATGAGGTCTAGCATTGTCTTGCATTAGGAGGAACCCAGGGCCAACCGCACCAGCATATGGTCTCACAAGGGGTCTGAGGATCTCATCTCGGTACCTAATGGCAGTCAGGATACCTCTGGTGAGCACATGGAGGGCCACCCCACACCATGACTGACCCCACAAAGAAATGCCACCCCACACCATGACTGACCCACCGCCAAACCGGTCATGCTGGAGGATGTTGCAGCCAGCAGAACGTTCTCCACGGCGTTTTCTGACTCAGTCACGTCTGTCACATGTGCTCAGTGTGAACCTGCTTTCATCTGTGAAGAGCACAGGGCGCCAGTGGTGAATTTGCCAATCTTGGTGTTCTCTGGCAAATGCCAAACGTCCTGCACGGTGTTGGGCTGTAAGCACAACCCCCACCTGTGGATGTCGGGCCCTCATACCACCCTCATCGAGTCTGTTTCTGACCGTTAGAGCAGACACATGCACATTTGTGGCCTGCTGGAGGTCATTTTGCAGGGCTCTGGCAGTGCTCCTCCTGCTCCTCCTTGCACAAAGGCAGAGGTAGAGGGCCTGCTGCTGGGTTGTTGCCCTCCTACGGCCTCCTCCACGTCTCCTGATGTACTGGCCTGTCTCCTGGTAGCGCCTCCATGCTCTGGACACTACGCTGACAGACACAGCAAACCTTCTTGCCACAGCTCGCATTGATGTCCCATCCTGGATGAGCTGCACTACCTGAGCCACTTGTGTGGGTTGTAGACTCCGTCTCATGCTACCACTAGAGTGAAAGCACCGCCAGCATTCAAAAGTGACCAAAACATCAGCCAGGAAGCATAGGAACTGAGAAGTGGTCTGTGGTCACCACCTGCAGAACCACTCCTTTATTGGGGGTGTCTTGCTAATTGCCTATAATTTCCACCTGTTGTCTATTCCATTTGCACAAAAGCATGTGAAATGTATTGTCAATCAGTGTTGCTTCCTAAGTAGACCGTTTGATTTCACAGAAGTGTGATTGACTTGGAGTTACATTGTGTTGTTTCAGTGTTCCCTTTATTTTTTTGGAGCAGTGTATTTACACTTGGGTCCTGTTTCAGTAATAATGACATCATTCCTTATTGTTGAGTATCTGATCATCTACAATTTTTTTAAAGAGTGGTTAAAACCTGCTAGTAACAGTCCTCTGAGTACATAAACAAATGTTTGGTGTACCTGGTATGCCATCCTGCCTCTGAGTTTTCCCGGAATTAAAGGCTTTAATTTAATCAAGAATTTCCTCCTATGTAATTTTGCCTTCACATTAGTCTGTTAATGTTACAATATTAATAGTGAAACAATCCTTACAATTAACTTTGGTTAGTGGAGATGGAGGAGACTGAAATGAAAAGCTATGCTTAATTAAAGTACTTTGCTTCCTCTTGCAAAAAATTGTTTCGTAAATCATCGGTGACGCTGTCATTTGTGACAAGTTTCAGTCAATTATTTTTGGTAGCATTTCTATGTTGAATATTGAAGAAATAAAAAGCATTTTCCCCCATAATCCAGTTTGATTTATTGTTCTTTCTTTCTTTCTTGAGTAATTTCCTCCATTTCTTTTTGTTTTTCCTCTCTTTTCTGAGCCTCTATGATACTGTTTTTATTGCTGTCTATCTGTTCTGAAAGAGCTTCTATTTCCTTTGTTAGCATGGAGCCTTTTTACCTATATTTCTTTTGCATGGCCTCTAAAGGCACATTTAAAAGTGTCCCATGCAATAAAGTGATATGCTGTACCTATGTTACGCAGGAAAAAGTCAGTTATTAAATCTTCTTTCCTGGTTAAATACAAGTTGTCATCCAACAGGCTTTGATAAAATTTCCAAAATTCTCGCACACGTGAAAATTCAATAAGAGTAATGTATAAGCCAATTGGCCTGTCAGTTGTACGGTGGGGAGAGTATTAATAGCATGGATGGTTGTGTCCTGTCATGCAGTGACAAGAGCAATAGTGTGCTGACTGAACCTGCTGATGTGACATGGTGGGATGAATATAATTTCACATCACATCTAATTAAGGAAGAAAACACAGCTGGATTGTTGTGTTTGTTCTTCTGTCAGAACTTCCTGACCTTTAAAAGAAACGGCAGCTTCTTCTCCATCCTACCCTGATTGAGAATACTGTAATTTCCATAGTCATGCCAACTTTGTGTAAGAGATATTGAAGAGTCTTGGTGGTTCCAAACTTCTTCCATTTAAGAACGATGGAGGCCACTGTGTTCTTGGGGAACTTCAATGCTGCAGACATTTATTGGTACCCTTCCCCAGATCTGTGCCTCGACACAATCCTGTCTCAGAGCTCTACTGACAATTCCTTCGACCTCATGGCTTGGTTTTTGCTCTGACATGCCCTGTCAACTGTGGTGTGTGTGCCTTTCCAAATGATGTCCAATCAATTGAATTTACCACAGGTGGACTTCTATCAAGTTGTAGAAACAGGATGCAATGGAAACAGCATGCACCTTGAGCTCAATTTCAGTTGTTTATTTTTTGTACATTTGCAAAAATAATAAGAATGTTTTTGCTTTGTCATTATGGGGTATTGTGTGTAGATTGATGAAGGAAAAAATTGTGTCATCGATTTTATAATACGGGTGTAATGTAATAAAATGTGGAAAAGGACAAGAAGATGTCTGAATTCTTTCTGAGTGCACTGTAAGCTCCCAGCCTACTCAGCCTGTCTTTTCTAACTTCCTGTTAGTTAGCCATGAGAGAAAAAGTAACAAAAATATATAGGCCTGTAATGTGTTGTTTTCTTAACAAGGAGGCTTAAATGAATGTGTAAAGTGTAAATGTGTAAATGTGTTTACATTTATGCTACATATAGCCTAACATGTTGTTTTCTTAACAAGGAGGCTTAAATGAATGTGTAAAGTGTAAATGTGTAAATGTGTTTACATTTATGCTACATATAGCCTAACATGTTGTTTTCTTAACAAGGAGGCTTAAATGAATGTGTAAAGTGTAAATGTGTAAATGTGTTTACATTTATGCTACATATAGCCTAACATGTTGTTTTCTTAACAAGGAGGCTTAAATGAATGTGTAAAGTGTAAATGTGTAAATGTGTTTACATTTATGCTACATATAGCCTAACATGTTGTTTTCTTAACAAGGAGGCTTAAATGAATGTGTAAAGTGTAAATGTGTAAATGTGTTTACATTTATGCTACATATAGCCTAACATGTTGTTTTCTTAACAAGGAGGCTTAAATGAATGTGTAAAGTGTAAATGTGTAAATGTGTTTACATTTATGCTACATATAGCCTAACATGTTGTTTTCTTAACAAGGAGGCTTAAATGAATGTGTAAAGTGTAAATGTGTAAATGTGTTTACATTTATGCTACATATAGCCTAACATGTTGTTTTCTTAACAAGGAGGCTTAAATGAATGTGTAAAGTGTAAATGTGTAAATGTGTTTACATTTATGCTACATATAGCCTAACATGTTGTTTTCTTAACAAGGAGGCTTAAATGAATGTGTAAAGTGTAAATGTGTAAATGTGTTTACATTTATGCTACATATAGCCTAACATGTTGTTTTCTTAACAAGGAGGCTTAAATGAATGTGTAAAGTGTAAATGTGTAAATGTGTTTACATTTATGCTACATATAGCCTAACATGTTGTTTTCTTAACAAGGAGGCTTAAATGAATGTGTAAAGTGTAAATGTGTAAATGTGTTTACATTTATGCTACATATAGCCTAACATGTTGTTTTCTTAACAAGGAGGCTTAAATGAATGTGTAAAGTGTAAATGTGTAAATGTGTTTACATTTATGCTACATATAGCCTAACATGTTGTTTTCTTAACAAGGAGGCTTAAATGAATGTGTAAAGTGTAAATGTGTAAATGTGTTTACATTTATGCTACATATAGCCTAACATGTTGTTTTCTTAACAAGGAGGCTTAAATGAATGTGTAAAGTGTAAATGTGTAAATGTGTTTACATTTATGCTACATATAGCCTAACATGTTGTTTTCTTAACAAGGAGGCTTAAATGAATGTGTAAAGTGTAAATGTGTAAATGTGTTTACATTTATGCTACATATAGCCTAACATGTTGTTTTCTTAACAAGGAGGCTTAAATGAATGTGTAAAGTGTAAATGTGTAAATGTGTTTACATTTATGCTACATATAGCCTAACATGTTGTTTTCTTAACAAGGAGGCTTAAATGAATGTGTAAAGTGTAAATGTGTAAATGTGTTTACATTTATGCTACATATAGCCTAACATGTTGTTTTCTTAACAAGGAGGCTTAAATGAATGTGTAAAGTGTAAATGTGTAAATGTGTTTACATTTATGCTACATATAGCCTAACATGTTGTTTTCTTAACAAGGAGGCTTAAATGAATGTGTAAAGTGTAAATGTGTAAATGTGTTTACATTTATGCTACATATAGCCTAACATGTTGTTTTCTTAACAAGGAGGCTTAAATGAATGTGTAAAGTGTAAATGTGTAAATGTGTTTACATTTATGCTACATATAGCCTAACATGTTGTTTTCTTAACAAGGAGGCTTAAATGAATGTGTAAAGTGTAAATGTGTAAATGTGTTTACATTTATGCTACATATAGCCTAACATGTTGTTTTCTTAACAAGGAGGCTTAAATGAATGTGTAAAGTGTAAATGTGTTTACATTTATGCTACATATAGCCTAACATGTTGTTTTCTTAACAAGGAGGCTTAAATGAATGTGTAAATGTGTAAATGTGTTTACATTTATGCTACATATAGCCTAACATGTTGTTTTCTTAACAAGGAGGCTTAAATTAATGTGTAAATGTGTTTACATTTATGCTACATATAGCCTAACATGTTGTTTTCTTAACAAGGAGGCTTAAATGAATGTGTAAATGTGTAAATGTGTTTACATTTATGCTACATATAGCCTAACATGTTGTTTTCTTAACAAGGAGGCTTAAATGAATGTGTAAATGTGTAAAGTGTAAATGTGTAAATGTGTTTACATTTATGCTACATATAGCCTAACATGTTGTTTTCTTAACAAGGAGGCTTAAATGAATGTGTAATGTGTAAATGTGTAAATGTGTTTACATTTATGCTACATATAGCCTAACATGTTGTTTTCTTAACAAGGAGGCTTAAATGAATGTGTAAATGTGTTTACATTTATGCTACATATAGCCTAACATGTTGTTTTCTTAACAAGGAGGCTTAAATGAATGTGTAAATGTGTAAATGTGTTTACATTTATGCTACATATAGCCTAACATGTTGTTTTCTTAACAAGGAGGCTTAAATGAATGTGTAAATGTGTAAAGTGTAAATGTGTAAATGTGTTTACATTTATGCTACATATAGCCTAACATGTTGTTTTCTTAACAAGGAGGCTTAAATGAATGTGTAATGTGTAAATGTGTAAATGTGTTTACATTTATGCTACATATAGCCTAACATGTTGTTTTCTTAACAAGGAGGCTTAAATGAATGTGTAAAGTGTAAATGTGTAAATGTGTTTACATTTATGCTACATATAGCCTAACATGTTGTTTTCTTAACAAGGAGGCTTAAATGAATGTGTAAAGTGTAAATGTGTAAATGTGTTTACATTTATGCTACATATAGCCTAACATGTTGTTTTCTTAACAAGGAGGCTTAAATGAATGTGTAAAGTGTAAATGTGTAAATGTGTTTACATTTATGCTACATATAGCCTAACATGTTGTTTTCTTAACAAGGAGGCTTAAATGAATGTGTAAAGTGTAAATGTGTAAATGTGTTTACATTTATGCTACATATAGCCTAACATGTTGTTTTCTTAACAAGGAGGCTTAAATGAATGTGTAAAGTGTAAATGTGTAAATGTGTTTACATTTATGCTACATATAGCCTAACATGTTGTTTTCTTAACAAGGAGGCTTAAATGAATGTGTAAAGTGTAAATGTGTAAATGTGTTTACATTTATGCTACATATAGCCTAACATGTTGTTTTCTTAACAAGGAGGCTTAAATGAATGTGTAAAGTGTAAATGTGTAAATGTGTTTACATTTATGCTACATATAGCCTAACATGTTGTTTTCTTAACAAGGAGGCTTAAATGAATGTGTAAAGTGTAAATGTGTAAATGTGTAAATGTGTAAATGTGTTTACATTTATGCTACATATAGCCTAACATGTTGTTTTCTTAACAAGGAGGCTTAAATGAATGTGTAAATGTGTTTACATTTATGCTACATATAGCCTAACATGTTGTTTTCTTAACAAGGAGGCTTAAATGAATGTGTAAATGTGTTTACATTTATGCTACATATAGCCTAACATGTTGTTTTCTTAACAAGGAGGCTTAAATGAATGTGTAAATGTGTTTACATTTATGCTACATATAGCCTAACATGTTGTTTTCTTAACAAGGAGGCTTAAATGAATGTGTAAATGTGTAAATGTGTTTACATTTATGCTACATATAGCCTAACATGTTGTTTTCTTAACAAGGAGGCTTAAATGAATGTGTAAATGTGTAAATGTGTTTACATTTATGCTACATATAGCCTAACATGTTGTTTTCTTAACAAGGAGGCTTAAATGAATGTGTAAATGTGTAAATGTGTTTACATTTATGCTACATATAGCCTAACATGTTGTTTTCTTAACAAGGAGGCTTAAATGAATGTGTAAATGTGTTTACATTTATGCTACATATAGCCTAACATGTTGTTTTCTTAACAAGGAGGCTTAAATGAATGTGTAAAGTGTAAATGTGTAAATGTGTTTACATTTATGCTACATATAGCCTAACATGTTGTTTTCTTAACAAGGAGGCTTAAATGAATGTGTAAAGTGTAAATGTGTAAATGTGTTTACATTTATGCTACATATAGCCTAACATGTTGTTTTCTTAACAAGGAGGCTTAAATGAATGTGTAAAGTGTAAATGTGTAAATGTGTTTACATTTATGCTACATATAGCCTAACATGTTGTTTTCTTAACAAGGAGGCTTAAATGAATGTGTAAAGTGTAAATGTGTTTACATTTATGCTACATATAGCCTAACATGTTGTTTTCTTAACAAGGAGGCTTAAATGAATGTGTAAATGTGTAAATGTGTTTACATTTATGCTACATATAGCCTAACATGTTGTTTTCTTAACAAGGAGGCTTAAATGAATGTGTAAATGTGTAAATGTGTTTACATTTATGCTACATATAGCCTAACATGTTGTTTTCTTAACAAGGAGGCTTAAATGAATGTGTAAATGTGTTTACATTTATGCTACATATAGCCTAACATGTTGTTTTCTTAACAAGGAGGCTTAAATGAATGTGTAAAGTGTAAATGTGTAAATGTGTTTACATTTATGCTACATATAGCCTAACATGTTGTTTTCTTAACAAGGAGGCTTAAATGAATGTGTAAAGTGTAAATGTGTAAATGTGTTTACATTTATGCTACATATAGCCTAACATGTTGTTTTCTTAACAAGGAGGCTTAAATGAATGTGTAAAGTGTAAATGTGTAAATGTGTTTACATTTATGCTACATATAGCCTAACATGTTGTTTTCTTAACAAGGAGGCTTAAATGAATGTGTAAAGTGTAAATGTGTTTACATTTATGCTACATATAGCCTAACATGTTGTTTTCTTAACAAGGAGGCTTAAATGAATGTGTAAATGTGTAAATGTGTTTACATTTATGCTACATATAGCCTAACATGTTGTTTTCTTAACAAGGAGGCTTAAATGAATGTGTAAAGTGTAAATGTGTTTACATTTATGCTACATATAGCCTAACATGTTGTTTTCTTAACAAGGAGGCTTAAATGAATGTGTAAATGTGTAAATGTGTTTACATTTATGCTACATATAGCCTAACATGTTGTTTTCTTAACAAGGAGGCTTAAATGAATGTGTAAATGTGTTTACATTTATGCTACATATAGCCTAACATGTTGTTTTTGAGGCATTTTATTATGATATGTTCTCAAAAACAAATCAACCTTTGAAATACTGTTATTCCTTAACCTCGTACATCTAAAACTGTCAATCACCATCATCAACATCATCATCATGTAATGATTCGCTGGTGCAACGCCTGACGTGACAGGAAAGTACCGTAGTTTCCTGCGGTTGGGTCCGTAGCAAAACTATTGGGTGATCAGTAGGCTATTCTAGAAGACCTTTACCATACAGACAGACTAGACGTTGGAGCTCTCGACCACTCAACGGTGTTACCATCAGAAAGGTGTAATAAATTAGTTTTAAGGATTATTATAAAGTAGTTGCAACGGTAAACGAACTGAAAATGGGGAGAAAGAGGACAAGGGAAATCATAATTCTCAGAGGACTCCCCGGATCAGGGAAGACAGCTCTGGCAAGGTAAACTTTTTTATATCGCAAGAGGAGGATTAACAAGTCGTTTTTCTTGATGATAATAAACACATTGCTAAAATAAACAATTCGATTTACCGTTATCAAAATAAATAGTTTTAAATATACACTGTGACTTGTTCTCCATCCTATCCTTGATTAGCATATATATTCATATATATTTGGTCAAATGTAAAACTTGTACAGGAGTTTTCAGTTCATTTATAGCACAGACTACATTGATATAGCTTCTGTAATTAAAAAACATATATATGATAGGATAGGATGAACTGTCCCCGAGGGGAAAATTGTCTTAGACACCAGTGTTGATGGAGCCTATTGATCAGCTTTACTTGTATTTGTAAAAAATTAAATAAAAATGGAAATAATGAATCTAACTACTCCTGAGGTGCTGACCTGTTGCACCCTCAACAACCACTGTGATTATTATTATTTGACCCTGCTGGTCATCTATGAACGTTTGAACATCTTGGCTATGTTCTGTTATAATCTCCACCCGGCACAGCCAGAAGAGGACTGGTCACCCCACATAGCCTGGTTCCTCTCTAGGTTTCTTCCTAGGTTTTGGCCTTTCTAGGGAGTTTTTCCCAGCCACTGTGCTTCTACACCTGCATTGCTTGCTGTTTGGGGATTTAGGCTGGGTTTCTGTACAGCACTTTGAGATATCAGCTGATGTAAGAAGGGCTTTAGAAATAAATTTGATTTGATCTGATGATTAAAAATACCTCTGTTTTCAAAGATGTCGACTACAATGCAATACTTAAGGAATTTTAAGTAGAAAACAACTCCTTGGCCTACATTAGAACACCACCACAGAAGCTTCACGATTGGCATCTTCCCAATTAAGTAAGTTGTTGTTTGGCTACTTGAAGAGAACTATGGCCTATAACTTGCAACCCACCTCTTCCAATGCATTGTGGAAAAGTGTTCATCGAATTCTACTATACAGATGAAGAGCCGAAATGAGTATAACATCCTGCAATTCAACCCCAGGCTACTATAAAACCTTCTATTGTGGCATAGTGAGAATGCTTCATGCGCAATTGCGTTGTTTTTGTGTTATTGGTTAATTAGCATAGCATATATAGCATATTCCCATATCTGATTTTTAACTGTTGTCAAAGCCGAAATGAATATGACATCTTGGCATTTAAAGTATACAACATTTTTTAAATGTCACATAGCCTACTATAAAATGTGTTTTTTTAGGATACTCAAATTGCCAACTATTTAGGACGCAAGTATAGGATTTCGGACATGGCTACGAGGGTTGAATATGGGTATTTTACAAATCCCGAGAAGAAATCCCTTTTCTCCCGCTTAACCCGTTATTTTCCGACAAAAACATTACACGCCACAGGAAAAAACATAAAAGCACATAGATGTAGCCATGCTCTCTTGCGTAAATAAATTAAACAAGCTAGGCTAATCTTTTTTAGTATAAACTGTATTATTGTACTGTATTGTATTATACTGTTTTATAAGGACTGGAATTATGCACCTCGTTCAAACTATGATAAAGCAGGGAGAGAACATGCGATTCTGTTGCAGCACATGCGGCCTATAGGCTAGCGAATATATATATTTTGAAATAATATTTCCCCTGTTATTAGGCTACCTCCTCTTTCTCGCTATAGTGTTGTTTCCTTGCTTTCGACAGTTAAATTAAACAAGGTTTGTTGTCCTTATCTTGATCATTCTGATGACATGCTTGAATAATATAGGACTAGAATTAGATGCAGAAGGCATTCACTTCTCTATAAATTAGACGCGCATTCACGAATATTAAATGGTTATGGGTCTAGGGAATGAACCATATATGTTTCAAATCATCCCTTTAAACCCCGTTGGGAATATACAACGACAAAAAAAACTACAAATTATATATTTTTTGACTGAAATAGGTCGTGCTAGTGTCAGAGGTCGAGTACAATAAACGTGTTTTATTTGGCTCTCTCAGTTGTGGCTTTACCAGTAAAAATAAAACCATAGCTACAAAGAGAGGACCATTAGGACAATTCAAGTTGCTTTAGCAATGGCACATATACTTCAAATGAGTAGGCAACACTCAACACCCATCCATCCATCCTCAACAGCCTCCTCCTGCAGTGTGTTCCACATTGCCACCACATTCAGCAGCGTCCTTATGCTGATGATTGCATCCAAAACATTGGCTCATTGAGGGCTGTGAGATACAGATCGTTAAGCTCCCGCTGAAAAGTGCCCGTTGCCAAAAAACCCGAGGGTGGATAGCACTTGGATGTAGATCTTATATCTTCTCAAAAATCCTGTAAAATTGGTTTTGGGAAAGAATATCTGATTAGACAATCTGTACTTTCTGCAAAAAAAAAAAACACCTATAAAAATGCGCGTTTCAAACAGCAAGATCAGCCATCTCTCATTCGATTTCCCATTATCTCAGTCTTCTATATTTCGCACGTGCCTTTAATTTAACAAATAACGGTACTTTATATGGATAATTATCATAACAAATGGACTGTGATCAAATTAAATTAAATAGCCTGTCAATATATGTCATATCATGATTTCACAATATAAGTAGAATGAAATCGAAAAATGACTATATGACTACTCTCACAATTTCACACATTTTCAACATATATTTTCCCCATTCTAATTTTGACAAGCAGTTGCCTTAGTCCACCACTTATCATTGTGTGTATGCATGGTCAAGGCTGTGCGTAAATTTACACACACTCTCAAGCAAACGTTCACATTGATAAATCTCACACTTTGCGTAGAAATGATCCCGCACATGGTTTACGCACATATTTGTTGTCTAGGCATGATTAATAAATGAGGCCTCCTGTACAGTCATCCCCAGGGACCAGTTTTCTTCATGTGGAACTGACAGCGTTTTAGCAACATTAAACCTTATTCAAATCTGTTCATATACAACCCTATGAAGAATATAATATATATTTTTAAATTGACAAGCAAGCACTTAGATTTGGTCATTTTCATGTTTTCATAAATTCTTAGAATGTTTGGGAATTACATAGAGTAAGGCATTTCTGAAAATTCTATAGCAATATAGAGAGGGAAAGCGGCCGTGCATTTGGACAATTAATAGACATGGTAGTAAATACAACCTAATAAAAGCAACTATCTCATCCAGGACCAGAGTCTCTGCAGACCGATGCACCATAGCCAATCAGAGCTACAGTAGGCCTTTATGCAAATTAGCCATTTGCCACATAATTCACTTTGAACTGGACTGTGTTTACAGACAGTTGGGTCTGTCATCATTCACTTTGAACTGGACTGTGTTTACAGGCAGTTGGGTCTGTCATCATTCACTTTGAACTGGACTGTGTTTACAGGCAGTTGGGTCTGTCATCATTGACTTTGAACTGGACTGTGTTTACAGACAGTTGGGCCTGTCATCATTCACTTTGAACTGGACTGTGTTTACAGGCAGTTGGGCCTGTCATCATTCACTTTGAACTGGACTGTGTTTACAGACAGTTGGGCCTGTCATCATTCACTTTGAACTGGACTGTGTTTACAGGCAGTTGGGTCTGTCATCATTCACTTTGAACTGGACTGTGTTTACAGACAGTTGGGCCTGTCATCATTCACTTTGAACTGGACTGTGTTTACAGGCAGTTGGGTCTGTCATCATTCACTTTGAACTGGACTGTGTTTACAGGCAGTTGGGCCTGTCATCATTCACTTTGAACTGGACTGTGTTTACAGACAGTTGGGCCTGTCATCATTCACTTTGAACTGGACTGTGTTTACAGGCAGTTGGGTCTGTCATCATTCACTTTGAACTGGACTGTGTTTACAGGCAGTTGGGTCTGTCATCATTGACTTTGAACTGGACTGTGTTTACAGACAGTTGGGCCTGTCATCATTCACTTTGAACTGGACTGTGTTTACAGGCAGTTGGGTCTGTCATCATTCACTTTGAACTGGACTGTGTTTACAGGCAGTTGGGCCTGTCATCATTCACTTTGAACTGGACTGTGTTTACAGACAGTTGGGCCTGTCATCATTCACTTTGAATTGGACTGTGTTTACAGGCAGTTGGGTCTGTCATCATTCACTTTGAACTGGACTGTGTTTACAGACAGTTGGGCCTGTCATCATTCACTTTGAACTGGACTGTGTTTACAGGCAGTTGGGTATGTCATCATTCACTTTGAACTGGACTGTGTTTACAGACAGTTGGGCCTGTCATCATTCACTTTGAACTGGACTGTGTTTACAGGCAGTTGGGCCTGTCATCATTCACTTTGAACTGGACTGTGTTTACAGGCAGTTGGGTCTGTCATCATTCACTTTTAACTGGACTGTGTGTTTACAGGCAGTTGGGCGACGCACAATTGGCCTAGCGTCGTCCGCGTTAGGGAGGGCTTGGTCGGTAGGGATGTCCTTGTCTCATCACGCACCAGCGACTCCTGTGGCGGGCCGGGCGCAGTGCGCGCTAACCAAGGTTGCCAGGTGCACGGTGTAGCCTCCGACACATTGATGCGGCTGGCTTCCGAGTTGGATGCCCGCTGTGTTAAGAAGCAGTACGGCTGGTTGGGTTGTGTTTCGGAGGATGCATGACTTTCAACCTTCGTCTCTCCCGAGCCTGTACGGGAATTGTAGCGATGAGACAAGATAGTAGCTACTACAATAATTGGATACCACGAAATTGGGGTAAAAAAAAAAAAAAAATGTAGGGCTCATAAGATATCTTTAATGTAGGGCTCATTATATGTATTTCATGTAGGGCTCATTATATGTCTTCAATGTAGGGCTCATCAGAGTCAGGTAGCATCAGGTTTGAATTTTCAAACAAATCCAGACATATACAGTCATACACTTTATAATGCTTTTGAATGACCCTTCCAGTTTTTGCGGGAAATCCGGGTTACCGTGAGAAAAGCGATTTATTCTCGGTATGGAACATTTGTAAAATACCCGGGAAAATATTCAACCCTAATTACAATCCATATGGACATTCAAACTGTTAAGAGCAAAAACGAAACCTTTCTATTGGCCTTTCTAGTCACTAGACTCTTCCATCCTTGTGTTGTGGAAGTGTTATGGCTACACTTCAGAAGAGGTGTTGTAGTTAAGTTAACAACAGAAGAGTAGGTTTAGACTCAGTCCTCCTGACCCTCTAGCTCAGCGTTTCCCAAACTCGGTCCTCGGGACCCCGATGGGTCCACGTTTCAGTTTTTTTCCCTTCATCACTACACAACTGATTCAAATGATCAAAGCTTAATGATTAGTTGATTATTTAAATCAATCCAAAAAAACTAAATGTGCACCCATTTGGGGTCCACAGGACAGAGTTTGGAAATGTCGCTGTAGACAAAGCTGTGTCTTAGCAACCCTGTGCCCCTGGAAGAGAAGGGTAGCTCCCCCCCCCCCCCCCCCCCCAACCAGGGTACTATAAGGGTACTAGAGTGTGATGTCAGACCCCTAGTGGTCTCCTGAGTAGTATCATCTCACAGGTATAGTCACCACACACACACACACACACACACACACACACACACACACACACACACACACACACACACACACACACACACACACACACACACACACACACACACACACACACACACACACACACACACACACACACACACACTTCTCT
>NC_034202.2:37769205-37776705 GCF_002021735.2 Oncorhynchus kisutch | reverse complement strand
TAACTGTTAATACTCAGATGGTTCTTAACTGTTAACACTCAGATGGTTCTTAACTGTTAACACTCAGATGGTTCTTAACCGTTAACACTCAGATGGTTCTTAACTGTTAACACTCAGATGGTTCTTAACTGTTAACACTTTCTGATTTTGTGGTTAAGCGAGAAATGCTTCTATTGTAGGAAATGTTTCCTTTCCAGATTGGATTGCAGTGCCAAGCTTTGTAAAACAAAAGTTTGGTTTTCTTTGTAATAATTCAGACACATAATATACCTCTTTTCTGCTCCCTTCTATCCATGTTTACATCACATAAAAATGTGTATTGAATCTGTGTTGAGAATATTGCTTTACAAGTCAGGTAGTAAAGATTTAGTAGCTGTTTTACATGTGCTTTTCGACCCGTTGCTTTGTGCTCACATTCCAGATGTTGTTCAATTAAATGAAAACCCTTGTAAAAAAAAAAGGTTTTGTGTGTTTTATTTACTCCTTTTTTCGATCTTGTCTCATCGCCTCAACTCCCCAACGGGCTTGGGAGGCGAAGGTCGAATCATGCGTCCTCCATAACATGACCCGCCAAACCGCACTTCTTAACCCCCCCCCCCCCCCCCCCCCCGCTTAACACGGAAGCCAGCTGGACAGTGTCAGAGGAAACACTGTTCAACTGACGACCAAGGTCAGCCTGTAGGCCCCCGGCCCACCACAAGGAGTCACTAGAGTGCAATGAGCTAAGTAAAGCACACCTGGCCAAACCCTCCCCTAACCAGGACGACGCTGGGCCAATTGTGTCCCGCCCAATGGGACTCCCGATCACGGCCGGTTGTGATACAGCCCGGGATCAAACTTGGGTCTGTAATAATGCCTCAGACCCCTGGCCTTAGACCCCTGGCCTCAGACCCCTGGCCTTAGACCCCTGGCCTTAGACCCCTGGCCTCAGACCCCTGGCCTTAGACCCCTGGCCTCAGACCCCTGGCCTCAGACCCCTGGCCTCAGACCCCTGGCCTTAGACCCCTGGCCTTAGACCCCTGGCCTTAGACCCCTGGCCTTAGACCCCTGGCCTCAGACCCCTGGCCTCAGACCCCTGGCCTCAGACCCCTGACCTTAGACCCCTGCACTAGACCCCTGGCCTTAGACCCCTGCCCAAATTGTCTGTTTTTGTCCGAATTATTACATGATTTAAAGCGATTGCAAATATTCTACATTTAAACATAATCAGAGTCCTAAGTTTTTCAAATGTATTTTTTATGCTAATTTGTGAATATAAATGTCTGTGCATATGGTGTGGCTGGTTCACTGGCTGCTCCTTTTCCTCTACTTCCTCTTCATCTGGAGAGGGCCGAGCACAGTCGGGTAGAGAAGCAGTCTTTCTTCTTCCACCTCTTCTTCTTTTTTTCCGTATTCTTCTTCTCCTCCTCCTCTGCAGGAACCACACAAAGGGTTCTATTTGGAACTCAAAAGGGTTCTATCTGGAACCTAAAAGGGTTTTCCTATGGGGACAGTTGAATAACCCTTTTGGAAGCCTTTTTTCTAAGAGTGTATGAAGATAGTAGCTATGAAGATAGTTGGTATGAAGATAGTAGCTATGAAGATAGTTGGTATGAAGATAGTAGCTATTAAGATAGTTGGTATGAAGATAGTAGCTATGAATATAGTAGCTATGAAGATAGTTGGTATGAAGATAGTAGCTATGAAGATAGTTGGTATGAAGATAGTTGGTATGAAGATAGTTGGTATGAAGATAGTAGCTATTAAGATAGTTGGTATGAAGATAGTAGCTATGAAGATAGTTGGTATGAAGATAGTTGGTATGAAGATAGTTGGTATGAAGATAGTAGCTATTAAGATAGTTGGTATGAAGATAGTAGCTATGAAGATAGTTGGTATGAAGATAGTTGGTATGAAGATAGTTGGTATGAAGATAGTAGCTATGAAGATAGTTGGTATGAAGATAGTAGCTATTAAGATAGTTGGTATGAAGATAGTTGGTATGAAGATAGTTGGTATGAAGATAGTAGCTATGAAGATAGTTGGTATGAAGATAGTAGCTATGAAGATAGTAGCTATTAAGATAGTTGGTATGAAGATAGTAGCTATGAAGATAGTTGGTATGAAGATAGTAGCTATGAAGATAGTTGGCATGAAGATAGTTGGTATGAAGATAGTAGCTATGAAGATAGTAGCTATGAAGATAGTTGGTATTAAGATAGTAGCTATGAAGATAGTTGGTATGAAGATAGTTGGTATGAAGATAGTAGCTATGAAGATAGTAGCTATGAAGATAGTTGGTATGAAGATAGTAGCTATGAAGGTAGTAGCTATTAAGATAGTTGGTATGAAGATAGTAGCTATGAAGATAGTTGGTATGAAGATAGTAGCTATGAAGATAGTTGGTATGAAGATAGTTGGTATGAAGATAGTTGGTATGAAGATAGTAGCTATTAAGATAGTTGGTATGAAGATAGTAGCTATGAAGATAGTTGGTATGAAGATAGTTGGTATGAAGATAGTTGTTATGAAGATAGTAGCTATTAAGATAGTTGGTATGAAGATAGTAGCTATGAAGATAGTTGGTATGAAGATAGTTGGTATGAAGATAGTTGGTATGAAGATAGTTGGTATGAAGATAGTAGCTATGAAGATAGTTGGTATGAAGATAGTTGGTATGAAGATAGTAGCTATGAAGATAGTTGGTATGAAGATAGTTGGTATGAAGATAGTAGCTATTAAGATAGTTGGTATGAAGATAGTTGGTATGAAGATAGTAGCTATTAAGATAGTTGGTATGAAGATAGTAGCTATGAAGATAGTTGGTATGAAGATAGTAGCTATTAAGATAGTTGGTATGAAGATAGTTGGTATGAAGATAGTTGGTATGAAGATAGTAGCTATGCAGATAGTTGGTATTGAAGATAGTAGCTATATAGTAGCTATATAGTAGCTAGATAGTAGCTATAAAACAAAAGTTTGGTTTTCTTTGTAATAATTCAGACACATAATATACCTCTTTTCTGCTCCCTTCTATCCATGTTTACATCACATAAAATGTGTATTGAATCTGTGTTGAGAATATTGCTTTACAAGTCAGGTAGTAAAGATTTAGTAGCTGTTTTACATGTGCTTTTCGACCCGTTGCTTTGTGCTCACATTCCAGATGTTGTTCAATTAAATGAAAACCCTTGTAAAAAAAAAAGGTTTTGTGTGTTTTATTTACTCCTTTTTTCGATCTTGTCTCATCGCCTCAACTCCCCAACGGGCTTGGGAGGCGAAGGTCGAATCATGCGTCCTCCATAACATGACCCGCCAAACCGCACTTCTTAACCCCCCCCCCCCCCCTCCCCCCCCCCCCCCCCCCCCCCCCGCTTAACACGGAAGCCAGCTGGACAGTGTCAGAGGAAACACTGTTCAACTGACGACCAAGGTCAGCCTGTAGGCCCCCGGCCCACCACAAGGAGTCACTAGAGTGCAATGAGCTAAGTAAAGCACACCTGGCCAAACCCTCCCCTAACCAGGACGACGCTGGGCCAATTGTGTCCCGCCCAATGGGACTCCCGATCACGGCCGGTTGTGATACAGCCCGGGATCAAACTTGGGTCTGTAATAATGCCTCAGACCCCTGGCCTTAGACCCCTGGCCTCAGACCCCTGGCCTCAGACCCCTGGCCTTAGACCCCTGGCCTTAGACCCCTGGCCTTAGACCCCTGGCCTCAGACCCCTGGCCTTAGACCCCTGGCCTCAGACCCCTGGCCTCAGACCCCTGGCCTCAGACCCCTGGCCTCAGACCCCTGGCCTTAGACCCCTGCACTAGACCCCTGGCCTTAGACCCCTGGCCTCAGACCCCTGGCCTTAGACCCCTGGCCTTAGACCCCTGGCCTTAGACCCCTGGCCTCAGACCCCTGGCCTCAGACCCCTGGCCTCAGACCCCTGGCCTTAGACCCCTGCACTAGACCCCTGGCCTTAGACCCCTGCCCAAATTGTCTGTTTTTGTCCGAATTATTACATGATTTAAAGCGATTGCAAATATTCTACATTTAAACATAATCAGAGTCCTAAGTTTTTCAAATGTATTTTTTATGCTAATTTGTGAATATAAATGTCTGTGCATATGGTGTGGCTGGTTCACTGGCTGCTCCTTTTCCTCTACTTCCTCTTCATCTGGAGAGGGCCGAGCACAGTCGGGTAGAGAAGCAGTCTTTCTTCTTCCACCTCTTCTTCTTTTTTTCCGTATTCTTCTTCTCCTCCTCCTCTGCAGGAACCACACAAAGGGTTCTATTTGGAACTCAAAAGGGTTCTATCTGGAACCTAAAAGGGTTTTCCTATGGGGACAGTTGAATAACCCTTTTGGAAGCCTTTTTTCTAAGAGTGTATGAAGATAGTAGCTATGAAGATAGTTGGTATGAAGATAGTAGCTATTAAGATAGTTGGTATGAAGATAGTAGCTATGAATATAGTAGCTATGAAGATAGTTGGTATGAAGATAGTTGGTATGAAGATAGTTGGTATGAAGATAGTAGCTATTAAGATAGTTGGTATGAAGATAGTAGCTATGAAGATAGTTGGTATGAAGATAGTTGGTATGAAGATAGTTGGTATGAAGATAGTAGCTATTAAGATAGTTGGTATGAAGATAGTAGCTATGAAGATAGTTGGTATGAAGATAGTTGGTATGAAGATAGTTGGTATGAAGATAGTAGCTATGAAGATAGTTGGTATGAAGATAGTTGGTATGAAGATAGTAGCTATTAAGATAGTTGGTATGAAGATAGTTGGTATGAAGATAGTAGCTATGAAGATAGTTGGTATGAAGATAGTAGCTATGAAGATAGTTGGTATGAAGATAGTAGCTATTAAGATAGTTGGTATGAAGATAGTTGGTATGAAGATAGTTGGTATGAAGATAGTAGCTATGAAGATAGTTGGTATGAAGATAGTAGCTATGAAGATAGTAGCTATTAAGATAGTTGGTATGAAGATAGTAGCTATGAAGATAGTTGGTATGAAGATAGTAGCTATGAAGATAGTTGGCATGAAGATAGTTGGTATGAAGATAGTAGCTATGAAGATAGTAGCTATGAAGATAGTTGGTATTAAGATAGTAGCTATGAAGATAGTTGGTATGAAGATAGTTGGTATGAAGATAGTAGCTATGAAGATAGTAGCTATGAAGATAGTTGGTATGAAGATAGTAGCTATGAAGGTAGTAGCTATTAAGATAGTTGGTATGAAGATAGTAGCTATGAAGATAGTTGCTATGAAGATAGTTGGTATGAAGATCGTAGCTATGAAGATAGTAGCTATGAAGATAGTAGGTATGAAGATAGTTGGTATGAAGATAGTTGGTATGAAGATAGTAGCTATGAAGATAGTTGGTATGAAGATAGTTGGTATGAAGATAGTTGGCATGAAGATAGTTGGTATGAAGATAGTAGCTATGAAGATAGTAGGTATGAAGATAGTTGGTATGAAGATAGTTGGTATGAAGATAGTAGCTATGAAGATAGTAGGTATGAAGATAGTTGGTATGAAGATAGTTGGTATGAAGATAGTAGCTATGAAGATAGTAGGTATGAAGATAGTTGGTATGAAGATAGTTGGTATGAAGATAGTAGCTATGAAGATAGTTGGTATGAAGATAGTTGGTATGAAGATAGTTGGTATGAAGATAGTTGGTATGAAGATAGTAGCTATTAAGATAGTTGGTATGAAGATAGTTGGCATGAAGATAGTTGGTATTTATTTTTATTTTTTACCTTTATTTTACTAGGTAAGTCAGTTAAGAACAAATTCTTATTTTCAATGACGGCCTAGGAACAGTGGGTTAACTGCCTGTTCAAGGGCAGAACGACAGATTTTGTACCTTGTCAGCTCGGGGATTTGAACTTGCAACCTTTCGGTTACTAGTCCAATGCTCTAACCACTAGGCTACACTGCCGCCCCAGTGGCAGCGGTAGCTACTATATGAAGATAGTAGCTATGAAGATAGTTGGTATGAAGATAGTAGCTATGAAGATAGTAGCTATTAAGATAGTTGGTATGAAGATAGTAGCTATGAAGATAGTTGGTATGAAGATAGTTGGTATGAAGATAGTTGGTATGAAGATAGTAGCTATGAGGATAGTTGGTATGAAGATAGTAGCTATGAAGATAGTTGGTATGAAGATAGTAGCTATGAAGATAGTTGGTATGAAGATAGTAGCTATGAAGATAGTTGGTATGAAGATAGTTGGTATGAAGATAGTTGGTATGAAGATAGTAGCTATGAAGACAGTCGGTATGAAGATAGTAGCTATGAAGATAGTTGGTATGAAGATAGTAGCTTTTAAGATAGTAGCTATGAAGATAGTCGGTATGAAGATAGTTGGTATGAAGATAGTTGAGAACAATTTGACAAAGACTTGAATCCAAGTTTAGAATATTTACCATAACTAACATAGGCATTGAGCATAGCTCTAACGTGTAACCCACAAGGATATTAAACACACATACAGTATGAAACATACAGACTATATGGTTTTATAAACTAGGTGGATCGAGCCCTGAATGCTGATTGGCTGAAAGCCGTGGGATATTACGTTGTATACCACAGGTTTATTTGTACTGTTCTAATTACCTTGGTAACCAGTTTATAAGAGCAATAAGGCACCTCAGTGGTTTGTGCTATATGGATAATATACCACGGCTAAGGGCTGTATCCAGGCACTCCGCGTTGCGTCGAGCTTAACAGCCCTTGGCCGTGGTATATTGGCCATATACCACACCCCTTCGTGCCTTATTGCTCTTATAAACTGGTCAACGTAATTAGAACAGTACACATAAACCTGTGGTACACAATGCACTTATATTCTTTCTTGAGCACAAAATTAAAAGGCAAGGAGTCATCTAATAGTGAAATGGTTATTTAAGCAAAAATGCCCGAGGGGGTGTGGAATACGGCCAATATATATAAAACAAATCACAATATATTTTAAGTTTAAAAAGCTACAACAAAAATCTTCTTCCAGCAGACGACAGGTTCTTCCAGCAAGCTCATACTGTAGATCATTTTATTATTTTATACCCTCCATTTTCCTTTCTGCTAACTCATTGTGGTTAACACCTACTCTAACGACACATCTAGTGGTGAACATCGAATGCTGTCCTCGTTAAAAAAAAGGGTGCTTTTTCAGCCTTCTTAGGCCCCACTCTTCACCTAAGCAGGACTTCCATCCGCTTCACCCCTAACCGTTCTAAGTTGGGGATTTCCAGATCAAGCTAACACCCTTAATGTACCTTATTATTAACCTTAACTTTTAAACATTCATTCTTAAACATTATTCTTCCTTAGCCCACTCAATTACAATCTTACTCCAACTCAATGTATCACTCCCATTACATATTTAACTTCCACCAATTTAAACATTTCATCATTATAACAGTTCAACATTATAACCTCCTAAGCTTTAACGAACCTAGTCTATATGCATCGTACCTTAAAGCAAACAACATTAGAACCTTCTAAGCTTTAACGAAC
>NC_034202.2:37694205-37766705 GCF_002021735.2 Oncorhynchus kisutch | reverse complement strand
CTGCAGCCCTCATCCTCCACATACAACACCTGTTCTGCCATTCTATTGAAGGTCCCCAAAGCACACATCCCTGGGTCGCTCCTCTTTTCAGTTCTCTGCAGGTAGCGACTGGAACAAGCTGCAACAAACACTCTAACTGGACAGTTTTATCTCCATCTCTTCATTCAAAGACTCAATCATGGACACTCTTACTGACAGTTGTGGCTGCTTTGTGTGATGTATTGTTGTCTCTACCTTCTTGCCCTTTGTGCTGTTGTCTGTCCCCAATAATATTTGTACCCTGTGTTGTGCTGCTGTATGTTGGGTTGCTACCATGTTGTTGTCATGTTGTGTTGCTACCATGTTGTTGTCATGTTGTGTTGCTACCATGTTGTTGTCATGTTGTGTTGCTACCATGCCGTGTTGCCATGTGTTGCTGCCATGTTGTTGTCATGTTGTGTTGCTACCATGCCGTGTTGCCATGTGTTGCTGCCATGCTACAGTGGGCTGCAAAATTACTGGCACCCCTGACTGGCAATGCACAAACAATACTTAAAAAAATATAAACAATATAATTATGGAGATAAACTTATGTTCCTTTGAAACCTTAATCACCCCCAAGGCATAAGACTGTACAATATACACTGAGTGTACAAAACATTAAGAACACTAAGAGCACCTACCTACCTAATATTGAGTTGCACATTAAGAACACCTACCTAATATTGAGTTGGACATTAAGAACACCTACCTAATATTGAGTTGCACATTAAGAACACCTACCTAATATTGAGTTGCACCCCCCCACACACGGGAAACTGTTGAGTGTGAAAAAAAACCCAGCAGCATTGCAGTTCTGGACACAAACTGGTGCACCTAGCACCTACTACCTACCATACCCCGTTTAAACGCATCTAAATCGTTTATCTTGCCCATTCACTCTCTGAATGGCACACATACACAATCCATGTCTCAATTGTCTCAAGGTTTAAAAATTCTTAAACCTGTCTCCTTCCCTTCATCTACACTGATTGAAGTGGATTTAACAAGTGACATCGATAAGAGATCCCAGCTTACACCTGGTCAGTCTATGTCGTGGAAAGAGCAGGGGTTATTGTGTATACTCAGTGTATATTCCCACAGTACACATGGTTATCATTGTGCACTGAGTGTACAAACATTATGAACACCTGCTCTTTTGTATGACATAGACTGACCAGGTGATTCCAGGTCAGGTTAATATACATCTGATTGATGTAATAATGCATGTCTTTTAAACCCATAAAAACAAAACATCCATCAGTCAATCAGCTATTCAATCAATCAAATCTCTCCTCCCATCTCCTTCTATTCCTATAAGAAGTATATGACCCTTTCATAGCTTACAACTGTACATTTTAAAAGATAGAAATAGACACATGATGCATCACCTGGACAGGTTGTCACTTGCCTGCATGCCAAAAGGACATCCTATTCTACACACTAAGTTTGACCAAATAAAAAACAATCAAATCAAATGTTATTTGTCACCTGATTCGTAAAACAGCATTGTGTAGATTAACAGATTCACTACAAAAAAAAATGTTGTTCAGATTGTCTGGGAGTGGTCTGAGTTGTGGGGAAAACTGGAAACTAGCTGTTATTGGCAGAGAGGTTTGGAACTCTCTTATTGGTCTATTAACTCATTTCCCACCTGGTGATGTCACCAGGCAGTTCAAAACTCCATCCCACCAAAACAGGTTAAAAAAAAAATGTTTCAAGCAACTCTTACACTAAAATGGCATTTTCATCAATTTGACAATTTCACAGTATTGTTCCAACTTCATAGTGTGTAAATATATTTATACAACGGGTGGGTCTAATCTTGAATACTGATTGGTTAAAACCGCATTTCAGACGGTGTCTATTCCATAAGTTACCACTGGCTAAATCAATGACGTTAAAATGCCTATTTACTCTGTTCCATCTGACAGCGCAAAACACTGTCTCATCAGCCCAGCCAGGCAATTTATATACTTGATCTCCGCTATAAAAAACCATCTAGACATGATCTCACATTTCTTTTACACTAACTTTAGTTTTCAACAGTGGAGATTTGAATAAACCTTGCTGTCTGTCTCTCTGACATTTACAACGTTGTTTCAATATTCAAATTCGATCTCCAGCTGCCCCATAGTGTTCGGGAGTCGGAACTAGACAGACAGGCAGGCACCGTTTCTCAGCCAGTCTAAATCATGAATCAGCTGGCAAGAAAAGTGGTCATGAAATAAAGGTCTGTTGCTTGTTGTTGTATGGCGTAATGGTGCCCTCTTTTGGACAATTTGAGATCCACCCTCAATCTTTTGAAACAATGATCTGGGTCGTGATTGGCCTAAATCCAGTGGTGGAAAAATGACAGAATTTTCATACTTGAGTAAAAGTAAAGATACCTTAATAGAAAGGCCATTAAAAAAACAAAAACACAACAAAGTTCAAATGGGAATACAATGCCAGATATTTGGTTTATTTATACAACAATGTAATGTGTTCTCACTTTGTTTTATCTTACAGCAGAACCAAAATAACTAGATTACAGTTGAGATTACATTTAAAAAGTACATGGTGCAAGAGATCAACGCTGTTGGAGATTCTGCACAGATTATTACAGTTATAGTGAAGATCTCCACCGACCTGTGACCTTTGCACGCCATCTTGAACATGCATGCTTTGATTATATAAAGACATTTAAAGCTACAGTAACCTCAAAATATGGCCATGGATGTATACATTAGTTTGTCAAATAACCTTCACTTTAGGCTATTTACTGTATTACAAAAGTCATATTGAATTCTGTTTGGTTGAAAACGTAACCAAATATCCATCCACATTTGAAGGAGATGATCTTCTTCTTGGATAGTTTAATCTGTGCGATTTACTAAGCGATGGATTCAATAACATCCGCATAGTGGTTGTTGTATGGAGGTGTCGGAGGTGGAACTGCGTTAGAGCTGTCAAATCCACAAGTGGCTCGTTGCCTTACCTTATCATAGACACTGCATGCAATGAAACCACACCCGACTATAAACCGACAAATCCAACACAGCCTCATTACAAGTTCCAAAAACTTGAATTCGACTGATAGGCTATAAATCCGCTCATCTAAATGAACATTTAAACATGCATTAGCCTAACATATGTTTGTCTCAAAGATTAAGCCATGCAAGTCTAAGTACACAGGGCCGGTACAGTGAAACTGCGAACGGCTCACTGGTTTGACATCAACAGTTTGACACTTGAGAGTTATTTCTAACATTGATACAGACTACACTTAATACTTCTAAGGAAGGGAGTGGTTTGTGACACACAAAAGCAGCCACTCACCTACAGTATGTATCAGCTCATACTGTAGATACAGGTCCAACACCGTCAAAACATCTGCTGTGGGGATGTCGGCCAACGATGGTTAACGCTCGATCTGATTGAATCTGGGCATTCGTTTTGGTTTTAATTCCAGTTTGGATTCAGGCCCTCCATCTCAACCAAAAAATCTAAGTTAAAGAATAGGACTAAATCAAACACATTTTAAATAAAGTAATATTCATTTAACTTAGAGTTTTTGGTTGAGATGGAGACATGAATCCAATATATTCATGAAACTTTTAAATTAAATTTGAAAAAAGGGTTCCAAAAGGGTTCTGCTGCTGTTCCCATAGGAGAACCCTTTTTGGTTTCTGGTAGAACCCGTTTTGGTTCCAGGTAGAACTCTTCAGGAAAGGGTTCTACATTGGAACCCAAAAGGGTTCCACCTGGAACTTTGCAAATACTATATAGGCCTAAATAGTCTCATTGATGATGTATGACTTATAAAGTATTATTCTACAGTGTTTAATTTGCTCTGTTAAACCTACCCTTTGAAATGACTTCCATAGCAACAGTGAATGTATTTTGTTTTAAATTGGAGAGCTCTCAATCATTCTCACCAGGGGAGTAACTTTCGGGACATGTCGTCGTCGTCGTCCCCCCCCACGTTCTGAAATTGCATTTTTGTCCTGGCCAATTTTATAATTGGAATGTGATACAAAACAAGGCAACGGTTTGCTTTAGGACCATGCGGACGCCTCCAAGTGGTCGGGTAGGCTGTTTGGAGTGTTTCTCATGATTTTTTAAAAAATATTTAAAAAAGAAAAATAATTATTAATAATTATGCCTCCCCCCACTTCTAAAACCAAAGTTGCGCCCCTGATTCTCACGATAGCACATGGGCTTGTTTAAAACCCTGGATGGGAGACCGAAGGGATAGCTGTAGACAGACCAACTCTCCAGTAGGAGGTGCTGCCTGACCCATTGCTTTTCTGTCTGCTAGTGAATATAACGTTAAAGATCTGACATTTTCCCAAAGGTAGAAATGTAACATATTTTACAAGGTTTGTTTATGTTGAATATGTGTTACAATGATGACGTAATCATGTGATTGAAATTCCACCTCAAAACAACAGTTAATGACTTTTTGCAAATTCAATGTATTTTTATACGTAGATTCCACATCGCAATACGTTGACAAATTATGTTGAAAAACAACAACAACATAGATTCAACCAGTTTGTGCCCAGTGGGCATGTACAGTACACAGACATGTGACCACGGGTAAGAGTCTTCTCTTCATGTTAGATTAACAGACTCCACAAAGAAGAAAGTCCACGTCCCAACATGGCCAAAAGAAGTGTACTACACAGGGAACAAAGGGCCATTTGTGACACACACACAACCAAAGGGAGCTAGATTATTAAACAATCACACAGTTCAGTTGTTTATGTACAAGCAAACAAACAAACAAAGAGGTTTGTTGATAAGGAGTCCATATGTAAACAGGTCCTACATCCTCCCAGTCCCAGCATTTATCGGCGCTACATAGCATGGTTGGGGTCAATTCAAATTGAAGGCATTCGAAAAGACCCACTATTTGAAATTGCTTCTCAAGAAACTATAAGTGAAAGCTGTTTATTTCTAAAGTTTTTCCATTTACCTTCAATTCGAATTGGCTCCAACCCTGCGACATAGTAAGTACTGTAGTGGATGAGGTGGGTGAGGTGAATTTCTCCCATACTGTCCAGTGAAGAGCTTGGAGCACAAATCAATATTGTCCCTAAAGAGCAATCAATTTGCAGCAGTAATAGTCTGAAACAGCCCTCTCCAGGGCAGCCCTGGTCTTAATGGTATTAAATGAATGGTTCATTAAGCAGTAGTCCTCCAGTCCTCTGGCTGGAGCTGCAGGGAGGTGTGGAGAGAGGAGCAATAGATCAGTCAAATATCCCCTCTCCTTCCCCAGGTGGAGAGATGCCTTCATATCTCAGTCAGTGGGATTCAGGGGGTAGTAAAATGAATACTGTCCTTCCTCTTTACTCCACTCTCCCCCTTTCTACCCACAGTCAGGATCCAATTAAATTCTGGGCAGATATGAAGGGAGGTGGTAGTATGTCTATCCCTCCTTCCCTCACCCATAGCGAGGGTCCATGTCAGTAGGTAGACTGGGGGGTGATAGGATGTATTCCGTGAGGCCTCCATGTATGATAGAGGAGGTCAGGCTCTTCCTGTTCTTCTTCATGGTCGACCGTCTCTGCCAGCGACACAGCAGCAACTCCACCTGTTAATTGTTAAACCGATGACAGAAGAAAGAAAGAAATCATTTCATATAAATTCTCAGGTCGTTATTGTAAAAGAGAACGTGTTCTCAATAACTTAACTGGTTGCAGTTCTTTTCTGTGGTTAAACGTACTGTCTGTATAATTTGCATCTCAGTAGTAGTAATCATGTTATGGGTTAGGGCTGATAGATTGTACATTATTGTTTAACATCTTAACTTTTTAAAATAAAATTCTATACTCCTAGTATGAATAGATGGTTTTTATATAACCTTAGAGATTGAAAGAAGTGTTAGGTTTTAAGCTCTTTGTGTTTGAGAAGTGTAATTATGTAGAGGACTGCAGCAGATTGTAGCAATGCGTACTCCCTATAACTCAAGGCCTCTTCTGACTGATGAGAAGACCTGCGATATGCTCGGAGAAGCACTGAGAAATACTGGGTGATGGAAAAGTACTGAAACACATCTTAGTGGAATGGAGGAGGTGAGAGCTCAGGGTATAAGGCGGCAGGTAGCTTAGTGGTGTCACGCCCTGACCTCAGTTATCTATGTTTTATGTATTATTTTGGTCAGGTCAGGGTGTGACGAGGGTGGGTATGTGTGTTTTTTCCCTGTCTAGGGTTTTTGTATATCTATGGGGGTTTTGTATGTCTAGGTAATGTAGATCTATGGGGTTTTTGTATGTCTAGGTAATGTAGGTCTATGGTGGCCTGAATTGGTTCCCAATCAGAGGCAGCTGTTTATCGTTGTCTCTGATTGGGGATCCTATTTAGGTTGCCATTTTTCATTTTGGTTTTGTGGGTTATTGTCTATGTGTAGTTGTGCCTGTCAGCACTCGTGTCTTATAGCTTCACGGTCGTTTGTTTAGTGTTTTCTTTGTTTAAATAAAATAAAAATGTATTCGCATCACGCCGCGCCTTGGTCTCCTTGTTATGACGAACGTGACAAGTGGATAGAGCGTTGGGCCAGTAACCGAAAGGTCGAGGTAAAAATCTGTCGTTCTGCCCCTGAACAACCCACTGTTTCCCGGTAGGCCGTCATTGTAAATAAGAATAAGTTCTTAACTGACTTAAATAAAGGTTAAATGGAAATATAATAATGTAAATGGACGTTGTCCTGAATGTATGTTCTCCGCTGAAGCATTCAGTCGGGTGTAATAAATCTAGTTTGAGCTTTTTTGGTGTCCGCCTCGAGTTTGTACCAGAAATCTAGAACCTAACAGTACCTATAGCAAAATTATAAAAATGCTCAAAATACATTTTCACATTGTCTGATAATTTTCTTGTCTTGTACCTAGATTTCATATCTTAAGAACTTTAAAAACAATTGTCATCAATAAATTTAAAAAAAATTCACTTTGAAGTGTTTTGTTAACGAAATATCAAAACATTGTTTTTTAACAGAAGAGGAAACTGCACATGGACCTGAGTCAGGAGTACACCAGGTAGAATATAGGGAAAGATCTAGGCCATTTCTATGATTCTTTACAACATCGGGGACATGCAGACATGCAGAGAATGAAGTTGAGTTCATTTGAAGTACTTCTAAGACAAGTTGTCATCTCCAACATTGTGACCTTCCGTTACAGAGCTTTGCTTTGATGGGGATTACGTCCTATACATTCAGTTGGGTTCCTCCACCGTATTCACTATTCCTTATTTCTATTGGGGATTGTGTTTGTGCTTGCCAATGGGAAATCTACAAACTTACAGAGCAGACCAGCCTATGTTTTGCAGTGGAGGCTGAAGGAAGGGGAGGACCATCCTCCTCAGTGAATTTCATAGTGAAACATTAAAGTTATCATTTTTAGATAAAACTATACTAAATATATTAAGGTCACCAAATAATTGATTAAAACATACTGTTTTGCAATGGTCTATAGTAGCCTCAACAACACTCTGTAGGGTAGCACCAAGGTGTAGCCAGAGGACAGCTAGTTTCCGATTTAAAAATCCACCAGCCACTCAGATTTCTTACCAGCCAAAATATGTATTTTTTAAATCTAAAATGACACTAAACAAAAACGGATGAGCATGATTTGTAATGTTTCTAAAACAACACATGTATTACTAGTGAGAAGTAATGTGGTATATTGTTTAATAAAAACATTTGTGACCTGAGTCTTAACCAAAATATCACAGATGAAACAAGAATTTTCGCCTGCCCCTTTACGGGCGGGAGGTTACCGTGGTAATGCAACTTGAGTCATGTTTCTGCCTGTAGGGTTGAGTCTGACTAGTGGAAGCATTGTCTTCTCTTCTCTAGCAGTTGAAACTCAAAAATAGAAAAACAAGCTAGCTTGTGAGCAAAAAAATGTAAATAGCTAAGAAACTGAAGGACAAAGTCTCAGTAGACTTTTGTTTCAAGTAAATTAGACCAACCTTTATCAATGTTTGCAACGCTTCTAAATGCTTCCCCCAGCCAGGCAGTGTTGCAGAAATACTTTGAAAACAGTTACTGCGGTATTTATTTTACTATAAATGTGATCATACTTATTCATAAATGCGAGTGAAATGCTCACACTGTGGAGCCCTGACCACCCGCCAACATGGCTGGTGAAATAAACATCTTATGCCAAAATCTATGCTCATTTAGCAGATGGCGGATGTTAATTTTTGGCCCTGGTTCTCACCCCCGTCCATTGACTTACACAGTAATTATGACAACTTCAGAGCTCTTGCTCTTCATTCAAAGACTTAGTCGTAGACACTCTTACTGACAGTTGTGGCTGCTTTGCATGATGTATTGTTGTCTCTACCTTCTTGCCCTTTGTGCTGTTGTCTGTGCCCAATAATGTTTGTACCATGTTTTGTGCTGCTACCATGTCGTGCTGCTGCCATGTTGTGTTGCTACCATGCTGTGTTGTCATGTGTTGCTGCCTTGCAATGCTGTTGTCTTTAGGTCTCTCTTTATGTAGTGTTGTCTCCCTTGTCGGGATGTGTGTTTTGCCCCCGCAGGAGGCCTTTTGCCTTTTGGTAGGCCGTCATTGTAAATAAGAATTTGTTCTGAACTGACTTGCCCAGTTAAATAAAGGTTAAATAAAACAACTGACATGTTGTCCACCCAATCAAAGCATCAGAGAATGAATCTAGAACGGAAAGCATAAGCTACAGCTAGCTAGCACTGCAGTGCATAAAATGTGGTGAGTAGTTGACTCAGAGAGAGACAGACAATTCAATTCAGTTATTACAAAATGAGAGGCGAGAGAGAAAGAAAACAGAACAAAATGGGGATAAACATACCTGAATTTGTCCAATAAAACTCTCATTTGCAACTGCTGGACTAATGATTACATCCTAGATTAGCTAGATGCAGGCAAGAGTGTGCAAGGTAGTATTGAATGTGTCACTGTCTGTCACCTTGATTACTCCACATTCTGTCAACCTGTGCACCTACACTAACATTCAAAAGTTTGGGGTCACTTAGAAATGTCCTTGTTTTTGAAAGAAAAGCACATTTTTTGTCCATTAAAATAACATCAAATTAAGCAGAAATCCAGTGTAGACATTGTTAATGTTGTAAATGACTGTTGTAGCTGGAAACGGCAGATTTTTTATGGAATATCTACATAGGTGTACAGAGGCCCATTATTAGCAACCATCACAGACTGGCCAAGAAAAAGAAAAGATTAAGATGGGCAAAAGAACACAGAACACAGGATAGAGATATGGCTTTTTCTTTGCAACTCTACCTAGAAGGCCAGCATCCCGGGGTCGCCTCTTCACTGTCGACGTTGAGACTGGTGTTTTGCGGGTACTATTTAATGAAGCTGCCAGTTGAGGACTTGTGAGGCATCTGTTTCTCAAACTAGACACTCTAATGTACTTGTCCTCTTGCTCAGTTGTGAACCAGGGCCTCCTACCCCTCTCTATATTCTGGTTAGAGACCGTTTGAGAAGGAAGTAGTACACAGCTTTGTACGAGATCTTCAGTTTCTAGGCAATTTCTCGCATGGAATAGCCTTAATTTCTCAGAACAAGAATAGACTGACAAGTTTCAGAAGAAAGTTCTTTGTTTCTGGCCATTTTGAGCCTGTAATCGAACCCACAAATGCTGATGCTCCAGATACTCAACTAGTCTAAAGAAGGACAGCTTTATTGCTTCTTTAATCAGGACAACAGTTTTCAGCTGTGCTAACATAATTGCAAAAGGGTTTTCTAATGATCAATTAGCCTTTTAAAATGTTTGTTGACGTTGAGTGTGAGGTTATTTTCCTGACACCACACTCCGAGGGCCCTCACCTCCTCCCTGTAGGCTGTCTCGTCGTTGTTGGTAATCAAGCCTACCACTGTAGTGTCGTCTGCAAACTTGATGATTGAGTTGGAGGTGTGCATGGCCACGCAGTCATGGGTGAACAGAGAGTACATGAGAGGGCTGAGAACGCACCCTTGTGGGACCCCAGTGTTGAGCATCAGCGGGGTGGGGATGTTGGTTCCTACCCTCACCACCTGGGGGCAGCCCGTCAGAAAGTCCAGGACCCAGTTGCACAGGGCCAGGGTCGAGACGCAGGGTTTCGAGCTTAATGACGAGTTTGGAGGGCACTATGGTGTTAAATGCTGAGCTGTGATCGATGAACATAGGTATTCCTCTTGTCCAGATGGGTTAGGGCAGTGTGCAGTGTGATGGCGATTGCGTCGTCTGTGGACCTATTGGGGCGGTAAGCAAATTAGAGTGGGTCTAGGGTGTCAGGTAGGGTGGAGGTGATATGATCCTTGATGAGTCTCTCAAAGCACTTCATGATGACGGAAGTGAGTGCATCGAGCGATAGTTGTTTAGCTCAGTTACCTTAGCTTTCTTAGGAACAGGAACAATGGTAGCCCTCTTGAAGCATGTGGGAACAGCAGACTGGGATAGGGATTGATTGAATATGTCCGTAAACACACAAGCCAGCTGGTCTCCCCATGTTCTGAGGGCACGGCTAGGGATGCTATCTTGAAGCATGGAATCAGATTGGTCGGACCAGCGTTGAACAGACCTGAGCACGGGCATTTCCTGTTTTAGTTTCTGTCTATAGGCGGGGAGCAACAAAATGGATTTGCCGAAAGGAGGGTGAGGGTAGGCTTGGTATGCGTCGCGGAAGTTAAAGTAGCAATGATCCAGAATGCTGCCAGCCCAGGTCACACATTCGATTATCTGATAAAATTTAGGGAGCCTTGTTTTCAGATGAGCTTTCTTACAATCCCCAGTTACAATTAATGCAGCCTCAGGATATATGGTTTTCAGTTTACATAGAGTCCAAAGTTCTTTCAGGGCCGTTGCGGTGTCTGCTTGTGGGGGGATATACTGTACACGGCTATGATTATAATCGAAGATAATTATTTTAGTAGATAATGCGGTCGGCATTTGATTGTAAGGAATTCTAGGTCAGGTGAACAAAATAACTTGAGTTCCTGTATGTTGTTATGATTACACCATGACTTGTTAATCATAAGGCATACACCCCCGCCCTTCTTACCAGAGAGGTGTTTGTTTCAGTCAGCGCGATGTGTGATGAAACCGGGTGACTGTACCGACTCTGATAACGTATCCCGAGTGAGCCATGTTTCCGTGAAACAGAGAAGGTTACAATCTCTGATGGAAGACATCTACCTAGAATTTCATCTACCTTGTCAAGAGACTGGACATTGGCGAGTAGTATACTCTGGAGCAGTGAGTAATGTGCCTGTCTACGGAGCTTGACCAGAAGACCGCTCTGTCTGCCCATCTGCGGCACTGTTGTTTTGGGTCGCCTACAGGGATCCGATTCATTGTCCTGGGTGGTGGTCCAAACAGAGGATCCGCTTCGGGAAAGTCATATTCCTGGTCATAATGTTGGTAAGTTGACAATTCTCTTATATTCAATAGTTCTTCCCAGCTGTATGTAATAAGACTTACATACAGTGCTGTACTTGTTGAGTGTCCTTCCCTATAAGCGTGCTGAAATTCTGTTGTCAATTTGTTTACTGTAAAATATCATTGTATCTGGTCAAACACGTTTTTTCCCAGAAGTTTACTAAGGGTTGGTAACACGGCTGATTGGTCGGCTATTTGAGCCAGTAAAGGGGGCTTTACTATTCTTGAGGAGGGGAATTAATTCAGCCACCCTCCGGGCCTGAGGGCACACGCTCTCTAGTAGGCTTAAATTGAAGATGTGGCAAATATGAGTGGAAATAGTCTGCTATTATCCTCAGTAATTTTCCATCCAGATTGTCAGACCCCGGTGGCTTGTCCTTTTTGATGGACAACAATCATTTTTTCACCTCTTCCAAACCGAAGAGAGTCTTGAAGGAGTTCCCACATATGCCGAGCACTTGTTGGCTGCTTTTCCTTCACTCTGTGGTTCAAGACATCCCAAACCATCTTGATTGGGTTGAGGTTGGGTGATTGTGGAGGCCAGGTCATCTGATGGAAAACTCTATCACTCTCCTTCTTGGTCAAATTGCCCTTACACAGCCTGGAGGTGTGTTTTGGGTCAATGTCCTGTTGAAAAAATAATGACAGTCCCACTAAGCGCAAACCAGACGGGAGGGCGTATCGCTGCAGAATGCTGTGGTAGACATGCTGGTTAAGTGTGCCTTGAATTCTAAATAAATCACTGACAGTGTCACCAGAAAAGCCCCCCCCCACACCATCACACCTCCTCCTCCATGCTTCACAGTGGGAACCACACATGCGGAGATCATGCATTCACCTACTCTGTGTCTCACAAAGACACAGCAGTTGGAACCAAAAATCTCAAATTTGTACTCATCAGACCAAAGGACAGATTTCCACCGGTCTAATCTCCATTGCTTGTGTTTCTTTTTCTTGGCACAAGCAAGTCTCTTTTTATTATTGGTGTCCTTTAGTTCCTTTGCAGCAATTGTACCATGAAGGCCTGATTCAAGCAGTCTCCTCTGAACAGTTGATGTTGAGATGTGTTCTGTTACTTGAACTCTGTGAAGCATTTATTTGGGCTGCAATCTGAGGTGCAGTTAACTCTAATGAACTTATCCTCTGCAGCAGAGGTAACTGGGTCTTCCTTTCCTGTGGCGGTCCTCATGAGAGCCAGTTATAGCGCTTGATGGTTTTTGCGACTGCACTTGAAGAAACTTTCAAAGTTCTTGACATTTTCCGGATTGACTGACCGTCATATCTTAAAATAATGGACTGTCGTTTCTCTTTGCTTATTTGAGCTGTTCCTGCCATAATATTGACTTGGTCTTTTACAAAATAGGGCTATCTTCTGTATATCATCCCTACCTTGTCACAACACAACTGATTGTCTCAAATGCATTTAGAAGGAAAGAATTTCCACAAATGAACTTTTAACAAGGCACACCTGTTAATTGAAATGCATTCCAGGTGACAAACTCATGAGGCTGGTTGAGAGAATGCCAAGAGTGTGCAAAGCTGTCATCAAAGCAAAGGGTGGCTACTTTGAAGAATCTAAAATCTAAAATATTTAGATTTGTTTAACACTTTTCTGGTTACTTCATGGTTCCATATGTGTTATTTCATAGTTTTGATGCCTTCACTATTATTATACAATGTATAAAATAATACAAATAAAGAAAACCACTGGAATGAGTAGGTGTGTCCAAACTTTTGACTGGTACTGTATACAAATATACAGTATATACAGTGTACGGTGCAGTCGGGAAAATATTCAGACCCCCATTGACTTTTTCCACATTTTGTTATGTTACAGCCTTACTCTAAAATGTATTAAATAAAAAATGTTCCTCATCAATCTACACAAAATCACCCCATAATGACAAAGCAAAAACAGGTTTCTAGAAATGTTTGCAAATTTATTTAAAAAAATTAAGACAGAAATACCTGATTTACATAAGTATTCAGACCCTTAGCTATGAGATTTGAAATTCATCTCAGGTGCATCCTGTTTCCATTGGTCATCCATGTTTCTACAACTTGATCAGAGTCCACCTGTGGTAAATTCAATTGATTGAACATGATTTGGAAAGGCACACACCTGTCCATATAAAGTCCCACAGTTGACAGTGCATGACAGAGCAAAAACCAAGCCATGAGGTCAAAGGCATTGTCTGTAGAGCTCCGAGACAAGATTGTGTCGAGGCACAGATCTGGGGAAGGGTACCAAAACATGTATGCAGCATTGAAGGTCCCCAAGAACACAGTGGCCTAAATCTTTCTTAAATGGAAGAAGTTTGGAAGCACCTAGACTCTTCCTAGAGCTCCAGAGTTCCTTTGTGGAGATGGGAGAACATTCCAGAAGGACAACCATCTCTGTAGCACTCCACCACTCTACCAATCAGGCCTTTATGGTAGAGTGGCCAGACGGAAGCCACTCCTCAGTAAAAGGCACAACCCCACTTAGAGTTTCCCAAAAGGCATCTATAGACTCTCAGACCATGAGAAGCAAGATTCTCTGGTCTGATGAAACCAAGTTTGAACTCTTTGGCTTGAATGCCAAGCGTCACGTCTGGATGAAACCTGGCACCACCCCTACGGTGACACATGGTGGTGGCATCATGCTGTGAGGATGTTTTTCAGCGGCAGTGACTGGGAGACTAATCAGGATCAAGGGAAAGATGTACAGAGCAAAGTATAGTGAGATCCTTGATGACAACATGCTCCAGAGCACTCAGGACCTCAGACTGGGGCAAAGGTTTTCCTTCCAGTAGGACAACGACCATAAGCACACAGCCAAGACAACGCAGGCGTGGCTTCGGGACAAGTCTCTGAATGTCCTTGGGATGCCCATCCAGAGCCCGGACTTGAACCAGATTGAACATCTCTGGAGCGACTCTCCCCATTCAACCTGACAGGGCTTGAGGATCTGCAGAGAAGAACGAGAGAACCTCCCCAAATACAGCTGTGCCAAGCTTGTAGCGTCATACCAGACAAGACTCTAGGCTGTAATCGCTGCCAAAGGTGCTTCAACAAAGTACTGAGTAAAAGGTCTGAATACTTATGTAAATGTGATATTTCCGTGTTTTCAATTTCTAAAAACCTGTTTTTGCCTAGTCATTATGGGGTAATGCATGTAGAGCAGTGGCTCCCAAACTTTTTATAGTCCCGTTCCCCTTCCACCATTCCGCCTCCAGCTGCGTACCCCCATCTAGCACCAGGGTCAGTGCACTCTCAAATGTTGTTTTTTTGCCATCATTGTAAGCCTGCCACACACACACACACACACTATACGATGCATTTATTAAACATAAGAATGAGTGTGAGTTTGTCATATCCCGGCTCGTGGGAAGTGACAAAGAGGTCTTATAGGACACAAATAATAATAATAATAATAAATTTAATTTTGCTCTTTATTTTAACCATCTTACATATAAAACCTTATTTGTTCATCAAAAAATTGTGAATAACTCACCACAGGTTAATAAGAAGGGTGTGCTTGAAAGGATGCACATAACTCTGCAATATTGGGTTGTATTGGAGAGAGTCTCAGTCTTAAATAATTTTCCACACACAGTCTGTAGCTGTATTTAGTTGTCATGCTAGTGAGGCCGGGGAGAATCCACTCTCACATAGATACGTGGTTGCAAAGGGCATCAGTGTCTTAACAGGGTGATTTGCCAAGGCAGGATACTCTGAGCGCAGCTCTATCCAGAAATCTGGCAGTGGCTTCTGATTATTCAATTCAATTTTCACAGAACCGCTTGTTGCTATTTCAATGAGGCTCTCTTGTTCAGATATACAGTAGGTAAGTGGACTGGAGGCAGGGCATGAAAGGGATAACGAATCCAGTTGTTTGATTCGTCCGTTTTGGGAAAGTGCCTGTGTAATTGCACACCCAGCTCGCTCAGGTGCTTCGATATATCACGTTTGACATTGTCTGTAAGCTTGAGTTCATTTGCACAACAAAAAAAAATCATACAACGATGGAAAGACCTGTGTGTTGTCCCAGAAAAGAGCTCCAATTTCTTAATCATAGCCTCAGTTTTGTCCTGCACATTGAATATAGTTGCGGAGTCCCTGTAATCCTAGATTCAGATCATTCAGGCGAGAAAAAACATCACCCAGATAGGCCTGTTGTGTGAGAAACTTGTCATCATGCAAAGCAGTAAGACAAGTGAAAATGATGTTCAGTAAAGAAAACTTTAAGCTTGTCTCTTAATTTAAAAAAAAAACGTATCAATACTTGGCACTTCTGTATGCTGTAAAAGCGTTACATGGTCGCTGGCCATATCATTGCCATTTTCACTGTAGTGTCCAAATCGCCTTTCAAGCTGTCAGTCATTCCCTTGGCAGCAAGAGCCTCTGGGTGGATGCTGCAGTGTACCCAAGTGGTGTCGGGAGCAACTGCTTGCACACGCGTTACCACTCCACTATGTCTCCCCGTCATGGCTTTTGCGCCATCAGTACAGATACCAACACATCTCAACCACCAAGTCCATTTGATGTCACAAAGCTGTCCAGTACTTTAAAAATATCCTCTCATGTTGTCCTGGTTTCCAGTGGTTACCAGGAAATGTGCCAGGCCCATCACGTCTGTTGACTCATCCAGCTGTAACGCATTTAATTCACTGGCTTGTATGCGAAGCAGTAATGGTTTCAAAACGTCTCCTGCCATGCCACTGTATGTATAAATATATATAAATATATATATTTAAAAAATATATATATTTACCATTGGTAGAAGGTAAATTGAAAGAAAACACTGGAGGCTACGTCCCAAATGGCCTCCTATTCCTTTTTAGTGCACTACTTTGACCAAAGCCCCATGGGACCTGATCAAAAGTAGTGCACTATACAGGAAATAGGGTGCCTAAAGCCCCATGGGTCCTGATCAAAAGTAGTGCACTATACAGGAAATAGGGTGCCATTTGGGATGCATCCACTACCTGTTCTCTGAAGAAGCTGGTAGTCAGGGTGTAGAGGATAGGGTTCAGGGCACTGTTGATGGGTAATATAAAGATCACCACCCAGGATGAGATGGTACCTGGAGGGGGAGAGAGAGAGGGAGTTAGAGGTGTGTGTGTGTCCTTGGGTATTACCTGCAGTGTTGGGGAGTAGTGAACTTCATGTAGGTCAACTAGTAATTTAACTTTGTTTTGCATTAGCTTGGTGGTAGTTGAACTCAATTCAAATCTAGGTAGTGTTTCCAGGAGTTTTTTTTTACCATGTAGCGGTGTAGCTAACTACTGGAACTACACACTACTGTTTTACCATGTAGCGGTGTAGCTAACTACTGGAACTACACACTACTGTTTTACCATGTAGCGGTGTAGCTAACTACTGGAACTACACACTACTGTTTTACCATGTAGCGGTGTAGATAACTACTGGAACTATACACTACTGTTTTACCATGTAGCTAACTACTGGAACTACACACTACTGTTTTACCATGTAGCGGTGTAGCTAACTACTGGAACTACACACTACTGTTTTACCATGTAGCGGTGTAGCTAACTACTGGAACTACACACTACTGTTTTACCATGTAGCGGTGTAGCTAACTACTGGAACTACACACTACTGTTTTACCATGTAGCGGTGTAGCTAACTACTGGAACTACACACTACTGTTTTACCATGTAGCGGTGTAGCTAACTACTGGAACTACACACTACTGTTTTACCATGTAGCGGTGTAGCTAACTACTGGAACTACACACTACTGTTTTACCATGTAGCGGTGTAACTAACTACTGGAACTACACACCACTGTTTTACCATGTAGCGGTGTAGCTAACTACTGGAACTGCACACTATTGTGTATCCTAAAGGGGCCCTGGTGCGGGTCTTCTCAGAAACACGTCTGTAACGTCTGAATGGTTTGCGCTACAAACTATTATGACCCGTTTATGACACTCACACGCCACACAAGAGTCGGTCGAAGGTAAGGAATTATTTTACATAGAAGATCATAGGAAATTCCAGGACATACTATATCATTAATAATCATTAATAAACTCACATAGTCGCTGTCACAAACTCCAACCTCCACACAGTTGTCACTGACTAGTTGGATATTAATTTCCTACTGAGCAAACAATTTATTTTACTTACAGCATTCTTTAAATACATATTGTTTTTAAAATTTGATTGACATTGGTCAATAAAGCTCATAAATGCAACTGATTATTTCAATTTGTTTTGTGTTCTACTTGTTGTCCTGAAAATAAAATTGTGAGGTAGATTTTCACTGGGGTCATCAAGCCTGATGCTAATAGGCTTTTAACATATGAGCCCAAAGCGATCGGTTGTTACAATTTATAGTCTATGACATTTCAGATTTACATACTATCATTTTTCACTAATTTGTTTGAATGTAGTGAACTACTTTTTCAAAGGAACTTTAGTTAAGTAAACTATATTTTTCATAGGGGTAGTTTTAGTGTAGCATAACTTATGTGTAAATTAATTGATAGCTTGGTAAACTACATTTTCAGAGTAGCTTCCCCAACAATGATTACCTGGTATCTCGACCTGCAACAGGGACAGTATTTACCTGGTATCTCGACCTGCAACAGGGACAGTATTTACCTGGTATCTCGACCTGCAGCTGGGACAGTGTTTACCTGGTATCTCGACCTGCAGCTGGGACAGTATTTACCTGGTATCTCGACCTGCAGCTGGGACAGTATTTACCTGGTATCTCGACCTGCAGCTGGGACAGTATTTACCTGGTATCTCGACCTGCAGCTGGGACAGTATTTACCTGGTATCTCGACCTGCAGCTGGGACAGTATTTACCTGGTATCTCGACCTGCAGCTGGGACAGTATTTACCTGGTATCTCGACCTGCAGCTGGGACAGTATTTACCTGGTATCTCGACCTGCAACAGGGACAGTATTTACCTGGTACCTCGACCTGCAGCAGGGACAGTATTTACCTGGTATCTCGACCTTCAACAGGGACAGTATTTACCTGGTATCTCGACCTTCAACAGGGACAGTATTTACCTGGTATCTCGACCTTCAACAGGGACAGTATTTACCTGGTATCTCGACCTGCAGCAGGGACAGTATCTTGACCAGGAAGATGGGGATCCAGCAGAGGGCGTCAGAGAAGACGATGAAGAAGAACCTGTTAGCTACAGCCACATCTCTGTGTAGCCTGCTCCTCAGGTCTGTAACAGAACAACATGTTAGCTACAGCAACGTCTCTGTGTAGCCTGCTCTTCAGGTCTGTAACAGAACAGCCCGTTAGCCACAGCTAGGTCTCTGTGTAGACCGCTCCTCAGGTCTGTAACAGAACAGCCCGTTAGCCACAGCTAGGTCTCTGTGTAGCCTGATCCTCAGGTCTGTAACAGAACAGCCTGTTAGCTATAGCAACGTCTCTGTGTAGCATGCTCTTCAGGTCTGTAACAGAACAGCCTGTTAGCTACAGTCAGGTCTATGTGTAGCCTGCTCCTCAGGTCTGTAACAGAACAGCCTGTTAGCTATAGCAACGTCTCTGTGTAGCATGCTCTTCAGGTCTGTAACGGAACAGTCTGTTAGCTACAGCAATGTCTCTGTGTAGCCTGCTCTTCAGGTCTGTAACAGAACAGCCTGTCAGCTACAGTCAGGTCTCTGTGTAGCCTGCTCCTCAGGTCTGTAGCAGAACAGCCTGTTTGCTACAGTCAGGTCTCTGTGTAGCCTGCTCCTCAGGTCTGTAACAGAACAGCCTGTTAGCTACAGCAACGTCTCTGTGTAGCCTGCTCTTCAGGTCTGTAACAGAACAGCCTGTTAGCTACAGTCAGGTCTCTGTGTAGCCTGGTCCTCAGGTCTGTAGCAGAACAGCCTGTTAGCTACAGTCAGGTCTCTGTGTAGCCTGGTCCTCAGGTCTGTAGCAGAACAGCCTGTTAGCTACAGTCAGGTCTCTGTGTAGCCTGGTCCTCAGGTCTGTAACAGAACAGCCTGTTAGCTACAGCAACGTCTCTGTGTAGCCTGCTCTTCAGGTCTGTAACAGAACAGCCTGTTAGCTACAGTCAGGTCTCTGTGTAGCCTGGTCCTCAGGTCTGTAGCAGAACAGCCTGTTAGCTACAGTCAGGTCTCTGTGTAGCCTGGTCCTCAGGTCTGTAGCAGAACAGCCTGTTAGCTACAGTCAGGTCTCTGTGTAGCCTGGTCCTCAGGTCTGTAGCAGAACAGCCTGTTAGCTACAGTCAGGTCTCTGTGTAGCCTGGTCCTCAAGTCTGTAGCAGAACAGCCTGTTAGCTACAGTCAGGTCTCTGTGTAGCCTGGTCCTCAAGTCTGTAACAGAACAGCCTGTTAGCTACAGTCAGGTCTATGTGTAGCCTGCTCCTCAGGTCTGTAACAGAACAGCCTGTTAGCTATAGCAACGTCTCTGTGTAGCATGCTCTTCAGGTCTGTAACGGAACAGTCTGTTAGCTACAGCAATGTCTCTGTGTAGCCTGCTCTTCAGGTCTGTAACAGAACAGCCTGTCAGCTACAGTCAGGTCTCTGTGTAGCCTGCTCCTCAGGTCTGTAGCAGAACAGCCTGTTTGCTACAGTCAGGTCTCTGTGTAGCCTGCTCCTCAGGTCTGTAACAGAACAGCCTGTTAGCTACAGCAACGTCTCTGTGTAGCCTGCTCTTCAGGTCTGTAACAGAACAGCCTGTTAGCTACAGTCAGGTCTCTGTGTAGCCTGGTCCTCAGGTCTGTAGCAGAACAGCCTGTTAGCTACAGTCAGGTCTCTGTGTAGCCTGGTCCTCAGGTCTGTAGCAGAACAGCCTGTTAGCTACAGTCAGGTCTCTGTGTAGCCTGGTCCTCAGGTCTGTAACAGAACAGCCTGTTAGCTACAGCAACGTCTCTGTGTAGCCTGCTCTTCAGGTCTGTAACAGAACAGCCTGTTAGCTACAGTCAGGTCTCTGTGTAGCCTGGTCCTCAGGTCTGTAGCAGAACAGCCTGTTAGCTACAGTCAGGTCTCTGTGTAGCCTGGTCCTCAGGTCTGTAGCAGAACAGCCTGTTAGCTACAGTCAGGTCTCTGTGTAGCCTGGTCCTCAGGTCTGTAGCAGAACAGCCTGTTAGCTACAGTCAGGTCTCTGTGTAGCCTGGTCCTCAAGTCTGTAGCAGAACAGCCTGTTAGCTACAGTCAGGTCTCTGTGTAGCCTGCTTTTCAACAAAGCTTCAACTACAAATAATATTAAAGTAAGAGATTGTTTACTTTTTACAAGAGGGTTCAGAGTTCAGTTGTGGTCTTCCTTTACAGGGCCTGAAAGTATTCACACCCCTTGACCTATTCCACATTTTGTTGTGTTCAGCTTGAATTTAAAATAGATACAATTAAGATTTTGTGTCACTTGCCTAAACACAATGCCCCATAATGTCAAAGTGGAATTATGTTTTAGAAATGTTTACAAATTCCATAAAAATTAAGAGCTGAAATGTATTGAGTCAATAAGTATTCAACCTCTTTGTTATGGCAAGCCTAAGTTCAGGAGTAAAAAGTTGTACAGAATTTAAGGAAGAAGCTTGTACAGAATTTTAAAAAAATCCTAAACATGCACCCTGTTTGTAATATGCACAAAAGTCAGACTGCTAAAAACATTGGCTAGGAAATGTACTTTATGTCCAGAATACAAAGCATTATGTTTGGGGCAAATCCAACACAACACATCACTGAGTACCACTCTTCATACAGTATTTTCAAGCATGGTGGTGTCTGCATCATGTTATGGGTATGCTTGTCATTGGCAAGGACTTTGGAGTTTTTTAGGATTAAAATCAATGGAATAGAGCTAAGGACAGGCAAAATCCTACAGGAAAACCTGGTTCAGTCTGCTTTCCAACAGGACAATATCCTAAAACACAAGGTTTGTTCCTACACACATTGAGACACGTGGCCGTGGCTTGCTAGATAAAGCAGGCACACAGGCATTGAGGCATTCAGCTACTGTTTTATTGAACGTCAGAATGGGCAAAACGAGTGACCTAAGTGACTTTGGTATGATCTTCTGTGCCAGGTTCCAGTATCTCAGAAACGGCCATCCTCCTGGGATTTTCACGCACGACAGTGTCAAGGGTTTATCGAGAATGGTGCTACAAACAAAAAAACATCCAGTCAGCGGCAGTCCTGGGGACGAAAACTGCTAGTTGATGAGAGGTGGAAGGAGAATGGCAAGAATCGGTAAGAACAGGCAGGACACAAACAGGCAGATAACGGAGCAGTACAAAAGTGGTGCAGAATCTTGGTACGCTCCACTCGTTGGTCCTTGTCGCTTATGGGCTATTGCAGCAGACGACCATGCCGGGCTCATGCCGGGCTCCAGTAGAAAAACATCACCTGGTCCGACGAATCCTGGTTTCTGTTGCGTCATACTGATGACAGAGTCAGGATTTGGCGTAAACAGAGGTTGGTGGCACCTTAATTGGGGAGATTCGGCATTTAGTAATGACTGGAACGGAATCAGTGGAATGGAATCAAATAGATCAAACACACAGTTTCTGGGTGTTTGTTGCCATTCCATATGTTCCGTTCCGGCCATTACTATGAGTCGTTCCCCACTAAGTGTACACATTGAGTCCTCTAAATGTTGAAAATCCGAAGGCAAGGGAGAGAAACAAAATGATGCAGTTTGAGGTCATGTGGCGGAGTGTGAGGTGGAGTGTGATGCGGGCGCTGGAGAAGGGGGTGTGAGCTGATGGGTCAAGGCAGGGTGATGTCATTGATGTTTGTACGCGTTTTCTTTTTGTATTTTAAACATTTTAAAGCGTACAAAAAAAGAATGTTCCTGAGTTGCCTAGTTACAGTTTTTACTTCAATCGGCTTGAAAATCTATGGCAAGACTTGGAAATGGCTGTCTAGCAATGGTCAACAACCAACTTGATTGAGCTTGAATATTTTTTTGTATAATAAAGTGCAAATATTGTACAATCCAGGTGTGCAACACTCTTAGAGACCCAGAAAGACTCACAGCTGTAATCACTGTCAAAGGTGATTCTAACACTCTCAGGAGTGTGAATACTTATGTACATGAGATATTTCTGTATTTCATTTTTAATAAATGTGCAAAAATGTCTAAAAACACATTTTCACTTTGTCATTATGGGGTATTGTGATGTCATTATGGGGTATTGTGATGTCATTATGGGGTATTGTGATGTCATTATGGGGTATTGTGATGTCATTATGGGGTATTGTGATGTCATTATGGGGTATTGTGATGTCATTATGGGGTATTGCGATGTCATTATGGGGTATTGTGATGTCATTATGGGGTATTGTGATGTCATTATGTGGTATTGTGATGTCATTATGGGGTATTGTGATGTCATTATGGGATCATGTGTGTAGATGGGTGAGAAAAACATATATTTAGTCCATTTTGAATTCAGGCTGTAACACAACATGTAGAACAAGTCCAGAGTTATGAATACTTTCTGAAAGCACTGTACCTGTAGCATTGATTCCAGTCTTATAGATAGAGTAGAACATGGAGGAGTAGGAGAACACGATCACCAGGAAGGCTACCAGGTTCAGACCTATGGACACACACACACACAGTGCAGAATAAACACACGCACACACAGGGGGAGACACAGTACATAATTAACACATACCCACACACACACTCTTTATAGGAGAACACTGTTAACAGGAATGCTGACAGGTTCAGACCCATAGAGAGAGATTTTAGATATTTTTATACAAACCCTTTAATTGCACAATTTAGAGAGAGCAAGGGAGAAGGAGAGAGAGAGAGAGACAGCAAGGGAGAAGGAGAGAGAGAGAGCAAGGGAGAAGGAGAGAGAGAGAGAGCAAGGGAGAAGGAGAGAGAGAGAGAGAGAGCAAGGGTGAAGGAGAGAGAGAGAGAGAGCAAGGGAGAAGGAGAGAGAGAGCAAGGGAGAAGGAGAGAGAGAGAGCAAGGGAGAAGGAGAGAGAGAGAGAGAGAGAGAGAGAGAGAGAGGGAGAGAGAGAGAGCAAGGGAGAGAGAGAGAGGGAGAGGGAGAGGGAGAGGGAGAGGGAGACAGAGAGAGAGAGAGAGACACATGTGCATGAGAGAAATCCATGCAGGCTGGCTGGCTGGCTGGCTGGCACACACACACACACACACACACACACACCGTACCAAGGAATATTCCGATAGAGTATCCTTTAGCAGTGGGTTTCTCCTGTCTGTCAGAGTGTAGGGGGAAGCAGACCCCATTACGACCATAGTAGTTCCCAAACAGATCGTCGTTCAGCAAGGGAACCACAGCGATGATGAACCCCAGCACCCAGATAGACACTAGCACCACCTGGTGGGTAGAGATGGTACAACATACTGTCTATCGGCCCCTTAGCACAGTATTCACATCTTACCCTAGAGGTCCAGACTACTGCTGGTTTTCTGTTCTACCTGATAAAGTGTCCCAGGTCTAAATCAGTGCCTGATTAAAGGGAAAGAATGAAAATAAGCATTTGAGGTCCAGAGTTTGAATTGAAGGGATAAAATGTGACCGACTGGCTCAAAACAGGGGTGGCAGGTAGTCTAGTGCTTAGAGCGCTGGGCCAGGAACTGAAAGGTTGCTGGATCAAATCCCCAAACTGACAAGGTAAAAATCTGTTGTTCTGAACAAAGCAGTTAACCCACTGTTCCCATTGGGTTGTCTTTGTAAATAAGAAATTCTTCTGAACCTACTTGCCGAGTTAAATAGATGTTTTATTTAATTTTTTACATTGGATAAAAGTAGAGACTCAGAGCTAGAAAATGCCATATCACACATTACAGTTGAGGGACAATGGGAACGAAATTCTGCTTTGCAAATTTGATAACTTTGTAACCTCACTTTTGAGAAAATGGCCCTTGAGTGTGATACTGGAGAGCTCTTCTTTGTCTACACCCATTCAGCATAATTTACACCCTCTTAAGCTTAAGCCCCCACCCAAGCTCTGTCCATTTTATTTATGCTAGGAACCTCTAGATGGCTTGTGTACACTGTAACCTCACTTTTGAGAAAATGGCCTTTGAATGTTTTACTACCTACTGGAGAGCTCTTCTTTGTCTACACCCATTCAGCATCGTTCACACCCTCTTAAGCCTTATCCCCACCCATCTCTTTAAGGATTCACATGTGAGGCCATGTGCTAAACAGAGTGAGTACAGTAGTGTGCTGAACAACCAAAGATTTCATGACTAAAGGTTTATACTACGTCTATCGACATGTCTGTAGGCAGTTGTCGTAGTGACATCATAAACATTCTATTGACGTCTGACATCAAACTTGCCATTGACGTTATGAAAAAGCATAAACACAAAAACGACAGGCTGCATGACATCAGCAGCCTGGTGGTCCAAAACATCATAACTGGTGTATTTTAACACCAATAAGTACATTTATTTCAAAATGAATTTAGTATATGTCAATCTAGTAAAACAGGCAACTAAAAGCAACTTTCTAAACAATGGATTGGTTAGTTTCTAGCTTGTTAGCTGGCTAGTTAGCGATCGTTAAGTTAGCTGGCTAGCCAATTCAAATAATGACTGTATCATATAGCTGACAGCATCTTAACTTTAGCAAAGTTGATTCATTATTACAGGAAAATAAACTCACAACAAAAAATAGGAAAATAGGATGTGAGTGTGACAAAATAAAAGCAGGACATTCCACTGGAGAATATTAACACTTGGACACTGTCTCATATCCTATTTTGACTTTGGAGCAGGTCATATTGTTCTTCACATTACGGTCTCTGGTAAACACACACACTATATCAAATAAAATGAAAGTTAATTTGTTGCAGGATACAGAAGGTGTAAACGGTACAGTGAAATGGTTACTTGCATAATGGAGTCTTTTGTTTAGATATGTAGCTAGCTAGCTAAACAATTAACCATAATCCCAACTCATGTTCCTACCCTGCAGGTAGCTAAAGCTAACCAACTAGCTTTAGCTACCTGCAGCTTTAGCTACTCGCTAGCTAGCTAACATTAGGCCATAAACTAGCATTGCAAATGGCTCTGAGATACAAATAATATTCCTACACAGATAATACACGTAACGTTAGCAAGCGAGCCAGCTATCTAGCTAACAGTATGCATTAACTTGCAATGAAAATGACTTTCCGTCAAAATTAGAAACTTATAATATCTGAAAATGTAGCTAGCTAGACTCTCTTACCCTTATACATGTATGAACGCTTCTCCCTCTCTGTCACCATGGTTTCCCTTAGTTTGAAGATGTAATCCAGAGACAGGTATTTTATACAACAGCCTTCTGTGTGTTCTCTCTTCGACTCCCTCTGAATATTTGCAATCAAACGGCAAAATTACTCTCCTTAGCTATCATACTCTGCTTCCACCGGACATTCCACTGATTTCAAAACTCCATTAAGTAGAAAGCATTAGCAACACTTTTTCAGTTCTTTGTGATATCTTCAAAAAAAAGTGTTAGAAAGGATTACCATCACATACTGAGCAGCTCATGTAATAGACAGAAGCGACCTACATGGTATACCAATCCAAACTAATCTCTCGGCATGTCCAGCCCATTCATTATCTCAGCCAATCATGGCTAGCGGGAAGGTTTCTGTCTTCTTCCATGGCTAAACCAACTAGGCTCATAATTTAACAATGGTATTCATATTTTGAGATGGCATACATGTTTCTTATTAACTTCTTGGTGACAGGGGGCAGTATTTTCACGTCCGGATGAAATGCATGCCCAGATTCAACTGCCTGCTACTCATCCCCAGAAGATAAGATATACATATTATTAGTAGATTTGGATAGAAAACACTGAAGTTTCTAAAACGGTTTGAATCATGTCTGTGAGTACAACAGAACTTATGTAGCAGGCGAAACCCAGAGGACAAACCATTCAGATTTTTTTGTTTGAGGTCATTCTCTTTTCAATGGGATATCTTTGGGAATCCAGATTTCTAATGGACCTTCTTGCAGTTCCTATCGATTCCACTGGATGTCAACAGTCATTAGAAATTGGCTGAGGTTATTCCTTTGTGTAATGAAGGAGTACAGCTATCTTGAACGAGGGTCACTTGAAGTGTACTGTTAGATAGATGCGCGTGACCAGAAAGCTAGCTACAGTTAGTTTTCCTCCTGTATTGAACACAGATCATCCTGTCTTCAATTTGATTGATTATTTACGTAAAAAAATACCTAAAGTTGTATTACAAAAGTAGTTTGAAATGTTTTGGCAAAGTTTACAGGTAACTTTTGAGATATTTTGTAGTCACGTTGCGCAGGTTGGAACCAGTGTTTTTCTGGATCAAACGCGCCAAATAAATGGACATTTTGGATATATATCGACGGAATTAATCGAACAAAGGGACCATTGGTGATGTTTATGCGACATATTGGAGTGCCAACAAAAGAAGCTCGTCAAAGGTAAGGCATGAATGATATTTTTATTTCTGCGTTTTGTGTCGCGCCTGCAGGGTTGAAATATTCTTCTCTCTCTTTGTTTGCTATGGTGCTATCCTCAGATAATAGCATCGTTTGCTTTCACCGAAAAGCTTTTTTGAAATATGACATGTTGGCTGGATTCAAAACAAGTGTAGCTTTAATTTGCTATCTTGCACGTGTGAGTTAATGAAAGTTTGATTTTCATAGTAATTTATTTGAATTTGGCGCTCTGCATTTTCACTGGCTTTTGGCCAGGTGGGACGCTAGCATCCCACATATCCAAGAGAGGTTTAAGGTACATGTTTCTTATCAAGGTATATGTTCCAGAAAGCATTTCTGCCAAAAAACGCAATTTGATTTAAAAAAATTATGTTTACGTTGAAATGCATGTCTTGTGAAGTAGTGATGCTCGACATATGCCTAGTTTCCTGAAACGAGTCACAGATAGATCAACATAATGGCCACAGATGGTGCAGCAGTGCTTGTGTATAAAGTCCCCAGCTGACAGACTCAGTCTGTAGTTTACCTGGTAATCAGATATACAGTATAACCTGATATAGCAGATGAAGTAGTTTGTCCTGTTGAAGGAGGGCACAAGTAATGTCATAAGCAGGCATAGTGTGACTCACCACAGTCTGTAGTTTACCAGGTCTCAGGTGGCTGAAGGGAAACACTATGACCAGGAACTTCTCCATAGTCAGGTAGGTCAGCAGCAGAACTGATACCTGGAAGACAGCATCACAGTTACAAACATACACTCTGTCTCTGTCTCTGTCTCCCAACAGTCAGGTAGGTCAGCAGCAGAACTGATACCTGGAAGACAGCATCACAGTTACAAACGTACACTCTGTCTCTGTCTCTCAACAGTCAGGTAGGTCAACAGCAGAACTGATACCTGGAAGACAACATTACAGTTACAAACATACACTTTGTCTGTCTTTGTCTCTGTCTCTCGACAGTCAGGTAGGTCAACAACAAAACTGATATCTGTAACATGCAGTATTACAGTTACAAACACACACTCTCTCTCAGTGTCTCTCGCTCTTCCTTGTCAGATAGATCAGAAACAGAAATGATACCTGCAGATACAGCATTACAAGAGGTCAAGACAACTGATTCCTGTAGTAGAACAGTGGACTCTGTAGTAGAACAGTGGACTCTGTAGTAGAACAGTGGACTCTGTAGTAGAACAGTGGACTGGCACTCTGTTTCTACTTTCTTGCCGACTATGGAATTGCCCTGCCAAACAGACCGGGACCTAATGAGTGACAATGATTTGGCATGATGGCACAAACAGACTGGGACTACTAGAACATCGTGATCCTCCAGACTTCTTCAGGGGAAACAGCTTGGGCTGCCAGTTTTGTGCGTCCCAACTGGCACACCACATTGCACCCTAAAGTAGTGTACTACATTGAGGGTAGGTTACCCTTTGGAACACTTCCTCAGACAGAAATTTATTGGGAGAGAAAATATATTCAGGACATTGTGAGTTAGCCTGCAGACAGGACATGACGTTCTGGAAGAATCAGAATGAGAGTAGAGAAATATATAAAAAATTCACCCCGGGATTCTTAATTTATGTCTGTAATCTGACACCAATAACTATACTCATTATTCTCATTGTACCTCTGAGGACTTTCTCTCCATCCACAGCCGTGTCTGTGTGTACGCACGTGTTAATTCACCTCTGAGGAGAGCATAGCCAGGAATCCGATGGTTCGACATTCCACACTCTCCATCCACAGGAGAGCGTTCCGATTGTACTCCCCTCGGAACTTCACGTCAAACACACCGACAAAGAACAGGTACACACCCATCAGACAGTCTGCACCTGGGGAGAGAGAGAGAGAACTCTAATACATTCTCACTGACTGTATATATCAGACAGTCTGCACCTGGGGAGAGCGAGAGAGAGAGAGAACTCTAATACATTCTCACTGACTGTATATATCAGACAGTCTGCACCTGGGGAGAGCGAGAGAGAGAGAGAGAGAGAGAGAGAGAGAACTCTAATACATTCTCACTGACTGTATATATCAGACAGTCTGCACCTGGGGAGAGCGAGAGAGAGAGAAAACTCTAATACATTCTCACTGACTGTATATATCAGACAGTCTGCACCTGGGGAGAGCGAGAGAGAGAGAGAGAGAAAGAACTCTAATACATTCTCACTGACTGTATATATTTGCCATTGGTTCAAAGAGTTCAAGATTGTATCTGGGTACTTTGTCTTGTGTTGCGAGAGAGACGGTGAGAAAGTGAATAAGAAATCAAAAAGGAAATATTCTTAACAGAGAAAAATGTCCTCCTTTTTGCTACCTACCCCACTAGAATCCCCATACTTTAATGAAGACATCTTCTCTATCCTAAAGGGTGATCATGTCCATGCCCGGGGACATGTACTAGTATATGGTGTTGGATTCTGGGTTAAACTTGACAGAATAAACTATGTTAAGCTTTTTTTTCTCTGAGAATTAGAACCGAAAAATGGCAACCTAAATGTCAGAACTGGACAAGAACCTGACACCCTCAGCACACAGAGGGACAAGCACCTACCTGGAGGTGACAGCATTCCCTCCCAAATATACCACCCTGGACACAATTACCACAAAACAACCAACAAGAAAATGGGTCACAACTCTTGCAGCTATGTCACATGCAGGGTCAGAACATAGTCAATGGTAGGCTTTTAAGGGGGCCCCTACGGTAGGTACACCTACAGATTGTCCCTTGGCAGTAGTACTGTAGACTGCTTTATCACTGACCTCAACCCGGAGTCTCTCAGAGCGCTCACAGTCAGCCCACTGACACCCCTATCAGATTACAGTAAAATCAGTCTACTTGAACAAAGCAATACTCAATCATGAGGCATCAAAGCCAAAGGAACTGAATAATAATAAGAAACTATCGGGCAACAATAAATCCAATCCTTCTAGACAATTTCCTGGACATAATGGTTTCACTGCAATAGAGAAGGTGTAAACTTGCATGTAGAAAGCCTAAACGTTTTATTTGACCTCTCAGCTTTCTTAACAAATCAATAAATTTCAAGCAGACAACCTAAAATATGTATTACAACATTGGCAAATGGTTTGAGGAGGAATGCAAAACCCTAAGAAAGAAATTGAGCAACCTGTCCAACCAAAAACAGAAACCCAGTAAACCTGAGTCTACAGCTTCACTATGGTGAATTACTAAAACAATACAGAAATACACTACGGAAAAAGAAGGAACAGCGCGTCAGAGATCCGCTCAACGTAAATGAAGAATCGATAGAATCTAACGACTTCTGGGAACATTGGAACACATTAAACAAACAAACATACCAATAAATATCTATCCAAAACAGAGATGTCTGGGTAAACCACTTCTCCAATCTGTTTGGATCTATAACAAAGAACAAACAACAACACGAAGAGTTATCTATCCAAAACAGAGATGTCTGGGTAAACCACTTCTCCAATCTGTTTGGATCTATAACAAAGAACAAACAACAAAAACATTTACATGATCAAATACAAAATCTTAGAATCAGCTATTAAAGACCAAAACCCACTGTGAAAACAACGTCCTAGGCTAATGTCAAATTGGGTTTTAACCGACTTACCGTACAAAAGACCACATATTTACCTTGCGCACCCTAATTGACAAACAAACAAACCAAAACAAAAGTAAAGTCTTCTCCTGCTTTGCAGAACTCAATATGGCATGAAGGTCTACTATATAAATTGATGGAAAGCGATGTTGGGGTAAAACATACAACATTATAAAATCCATGTACACAAACAACAAGTGTGCTGGTAAAACACACAGATTTCTTTCCTCAGGGTAATGGGTTGAGACAGGGATGCAGCTTGAGCCCCACCGTCTTCAACATACTGTGCCTACAGAAATTCTACACCCCCTTGAACATTTTTCACATTTTGCTGCCTTAAAATGTAATTTTACCTACAGATCTACACAACCTTCTCCACATTTTCAAAGTGAAAGAAAGTTATAGATTATACATTTTCCAAATTAAGGAAAAACAACAACAAAAAGAACCCAAAGATGTCTTGATTACGGATGTCATCACACCTCTTTTTCACATGAATACTTGATGAAAGCACCTTTGGCAGCCATTACAGCAAACGTTTGGAATAATATTTTACCAACTTTGCACTACTCTCAGGGCAACCTATATTCATTGTTTTCGTCTAAACAATGTTCGTCTAAACAATTGTTGATGGACAGCAATATTCAAACATTGTCTCTGATTTTCAAGCAGATTTAAGTCAGGACTGACGCTAGACCCCTCAGGAACACTCAACAACTCTTGGAAAGCCAGTCTGGTGTATATTTTGCATTAACATTTGTGTAATTGTCCCATAGAAAAATACAACTTTAGCTAAGGGTTGGGTTTTCAGAAGACTGAGGTGGGGTTTTTCGTAACTTTTTTAGCTGGCCTTTAATCAGTTCATATTTCTTCTGATCCTGACAAACTCTCCAGTCTCTGCCGATGACATGCCAACACAACATGATGCTGCCACCACAATACTTAAAAACAGAGATGGTTTCACTTTGTGTTGTATTGGATTTTTACCGAACTCTGTAGTTTTTAATTTGTATTCTTTTGTTCTTTATTCTTCTGCGGGACAATTACAATTTTTTTAATGCAAAGACACAACACAATGGCTTACCAAGTGGTGTTGAGTGTTCCTGAGTGGTCTAGTCTCAGTTGTGACTTAAATATGCTTTAAAAAAACAGAAACAAGGTTTAAATATCACTGTCCATCAATGACCCCCAACCAAAGTATTCAGACCACTTGACTTTTTCCACATTTAGTTACGTTACAGACATATTCAAAATGTATAAAATCATTTTCCCCTCATTAATCTACACACAATACCCCCAAAATTACAAAGCCAAAACAGGTTTTTAGAAATTAGTGCAAATGTATAAATAATAACGCTACAAGCTTGGCACACTTGTATTTGGGGAGTTTCTCTCATCCTCTGCATATCCTCTCAAGATCTGTCAGGTTGGATGGGGAGAGTCGCTGCACAGCTATTTTCAGTTCTCTCCAGAGATGTTCGATCAGGTTCAATTCCGGGCTCTGGCTGGGCCACTCAAGGACATTCAGAGACTTGTCCCGAAGCTACTCCTCCTTGTCTTGGCTGTGTGCATAGGATCGTTATCCTGTTGGAAGGTGAACATTTGCCCCATTCTGAGGTCCTGAGCAGTCTGGAGCAGGTTTTCATCAAGGATCTCTGTACTTTGCTCTGTTCATCTTTGCTGTGATCCTGACTATTCTCCCAGTCCCTGGGGCTGAAAAACATCCCTATAGCATGATGCTGCCACCACCATGCTTTACTGTAGGGATGGTGCCAGGTTTCCTCCAGATGTGACACTTAGGATTCAGGCCAAAGCGTTCAAGCTTGGTTTCATCAGACCAGAGAATCTTGTTTCTCATAGTCAGAGTCCATTAGGTTCATCAAACTCCAAGCAGGATGTCATGTGCCTTTTACTGAGGAGTGGCTTCAATCTGGCCACTCTAAAGGCCTGATTGGTGGAGTGCTTGTTTGCCAACTACACAGAGGAGCTCTGGAGCTCTGTCAGAGTGACCTCCCTGACCAAGGCCCTTCTCCCCCGATTGCTCAGTTTGGCTCCAGGAAGAGTCCAAATTTCTTCCATTTAAGAATGAGGCCACTGTGTTCATGGGGACCTTCAATGCTGCAGAAATGTTTTGGTACTCTTCCCCAGATCTGTGCCTCAACACAATCTTGTCTCGGGGGCTCTATGGACAATTCCTTCGACCTCATGGCTTGGTTTTTGCTCTGACATGCACTGTCAACTGTGGGACCTTACATAGACCGGTGTGTGCTTTTCCAAATCATCTCCAATCAAATGAATTTACGACAAGGTGGACCCCAATCAAGTTGTAGAAACATCTCAAGGATGATCAATGGAAACAGGATGCACCTGAGCTTAAAGTCTTAGAGCAAAGGGTCTAAATATTTATGTAGATACAGTATTTATGTTTTTTTTATTTTTAATAAAATAGCCACGCATTTTTGCCTTGTCATTTTGGGGTATTGTGTGTAGATTGGCTAGGAACAAAAACAATTGAATCCATTTTAGAATAAGCCTCTAATGTAACAAAATGTGGAAAAAGGGAAGTGGTCAGACTGCTTTCCGAATGTCAATGAGTTGACAAGGGCACTAGAACAGTCTGCAGCAACCAGCCTCACCCTACTAGAATCTGAAGTCAAATGTCTACTGTTCGCTGATGATCTGGTGCTTCTGACGCCAACTAAGGAGGGCCTACAGCACCTAGATTGTCTGCACAGATTCTGTCAGACCTGGGCATTGACAGTGAATCTCAGTCATACAAGAATAATGGTGTTCCAGCTGCCGGAACAAGCACTACAAATTCCATCTAGTTAATTTTACTTTTGTTTATTGTCTATTTCAGTTGCATTGGCAATGTAAACATACACAGTTCATTAGGTACACCACCCCCATTCACAAAAAATGGTTCGTTCCTATAGACAGTGAGTCACGTGACTGTGGCTTGCTATATAAAGCATAGAGACGGGCATCAAGGCATTCAGTTACTGTTCAATTGAATGTTAGAACGGGCAAAACGACTGACCTAAGCAACTTTGACCATGGTATGATGGTCGGTGCCAGGCTCGTCAGTTCCAGTATCTCCGAAACGGCCGGTCTCCTGGGATTTTCACGCACCATAATATTTAGGGTTTACCGAGAATGGCGAAGAAGAAAAAAAAAGCATCCAGTCAGTGGCAGTCCTGTGGGCGAAAACAGCTCGTTGATGAGAGGTGTCGAAGGGGAATAGCAAGCTAACAGGCGGGCCACAAACAGGCAAATAGCGGCGCAGTACAACAATGGTGTGCAGAACGGTCGGTCTTAGTCACGGATGGACAATTGCAGCAGACGACCACACCGGGTTCCACTCCAATCAGCTAAAAACAACAAGAAGTGACACCAGTGGGCAGGCGATTCCCAACACTGGACAATTGAGGAGTAGAAAAACATTGCCTAGTCTGATGAATCCCATTTCCTGTTGTGTCGTGCTGATGGCAGAGTCAGGATTTGGTGTAAGCAGCGTGAGTCCATGGCCCCATCCTGCCTGGTGGCGGTGGTGGAATTTAGTGTGGAATGTTTTCCTGGAACACGTTAGGTCCCTTGATACCAATTGAGCAACATTTCCATTTCCATGGCTGAGTATATGTTTCCCAGGCCAATAAAGCACTTTGGATATCATTTAATTGAGAGAGGGTGACAGAGAGAAAGATAGAGGTTGGATTAGCAGCCAGGTTGCTCTAAATCAACTTTCAAATTCAATTTCCAGCCAGGTCCCCAGGATGTCGGGAGATGCCACCACTAGGGACAAAGGTGAGCGCTATTACATTCAAGTAGGCTGGGTTTTGCTAGGGTGTTGTGGACAGATGGGTGTAAAGCAGTGGTGTAAAGTACTTAAGTAAAAACAATGTAAAGTACTACTTAAGTCGTTTTTTGGGGGTAGTTGTATTGTACTTTACTATTTATATATTTTTTGCCAACTTCACTCCACTAAATAAAAAAATAAAAATGTACTTTTTACTCCATACATTTTCCCTGACACCCATTTTGCGAGAAAAAAATGGTCCGATTCACACACTTATCAAGAGAGCATCCTTGCTCATCCCTACTGCCTCTGATCTGGTGGACTCGCTAAACACAAATGCTTAGTTTGTAAATTATGTCTGAGTGTTAGATTGTGCCCCTGGCGATCCGTCAATATTATTTTTTTTTTAAATGGTGCTGTCTGGTTAAAATAAGACATTTGAAATGGTTAATGCATTACATTTTTTTTGGGGGGGGGGGCACTTTCATTTACCTTTAATAGTTTTGTATATTTCAAACCAAATACTTTTAGACTTTACTCAAGTAGTATTTTACTGGGTGACTCACTTTTACTTGAGTCATTTTCTATTTAGGTATCTTTACTTGTACTCAAGTATGACAATTGAGTACTTTTTCCACCACTGAGCGTAAGCCACGGGCTCCGGGTCCATGGGCAGTGGTGTAAAGTAACAAAGTACAAATACTGACGTATTTTTTTTGGGTATCTGTACTTTACTATTTATATTTCTGTTGACTTTGACTTCATTACATGAAAAAAAAGTATACATTTCCTCCCATACATTTCCCCTGACACCTTCATTACTCGCAACAAAATCAAATCAATCTGAAGCTGGAAGATAACAACACATCATGTTGGAAAAAGAATCAAGCAACATTGGCGAGTAGACACACTCATGGGTGAACTTGTTTTGCAAGGCAGTAGGTCGACGACATGCAGAGTTGATCCAATATTCATCAGTTTGGGCAAATCCAAGGGTCCTAAAGTGTAAACCTCCCAACCCCACCAGGAGCCTATCACTTGCAAAACATTCATCCAGTCAGCAGCACTTTGCCCAAGTGTGTCCGGAATTGCACAAGCATGTCTGACATCGCTCTACAACCACCTCCTGACGAGGACGAACACCCTTGGCCGTATCTAAAATAAATGTTTTCTTTTCTCGGGAATGAAGGATTCATCCTACCGGATTAAATGTCTGTTATGTTTACCGAAAGTTCAGGAAATACTAGTGTTCGAGAACTCGCCGTCTAACATAAAAAAACACATTGAGGTAACGTTAAGCCTACTGTTAGCTTGCTAGCTAGCTAGAATAACATTAGCATTCTAATTAGCATGCTAGCTAACATTAGCTAACCCACATTTGCTAATGCAGGAAGCAGTATTAGTTGATGCTAGCTAATCCTATACCTAAATAGTTCACGAGCTAGTAGCTACCTACTTTAGCTGGCTAAAATGTACCCAGATTCAGAAGCTTTGTTAGATAACGCAATCTAACTAAACTGACATGGGCTAACTAGCTTGTCGACAAGCTAGCTAACTAGTAGTTTCTGAATCTGGACACATTTTAATCAGCTAACTTTAGTCTAGCCAAATACCTTTTCACTAAACACCTGGTTATATATTCCTTGTGTTAGTTGATAAAGTTGTTCTTACCTAGCTAATTACTGTAGACTTAAGTTATTGACGTAACCTACTAGCTAGATCAATTAACATCGTTTTTTCCTCATTGTAATATTAAATGTTGGTCACAAACTCTCACTTAACTAATGTTGTTTAGAATTTTAAAATTAGGATCCTATACCTTAAGTATTTGGTGATGGTAGTTATCTAGCTAAGGAACTGTCTTTCACTTTTCAGTTTTTTATTATTTCAGAAAAATAATGTACACCTTCTGAAGAAATATTGAGTACTTACAGCAAACACTCTGAAGAGAAAACGTGCCCCTGAGACTCCCTCCACCATCAAGCAGAGCACATTACTGAAGACAGTGTCTCAAAAATCCATTGACAAAGCTGTGGTCAAGTATGTGGTCCAAGGGCTCCAACAATTCACTATTGAACAAGAACCGTTCAGAGAGTTTGTCCAGGATCTGCCGCCTAACTCTTATCAAGGTCCCACTGTGCTCCAGGATTAATGAAGCCTCCAAGGAAATGAAGAAGGCGGTGACTGAGACCATGAGAGGAGTTGACTACATTGCCACCACCACCGACTGCTGGTCTGGCAAGAAGACGGAGCTTCATTGGTGTCATAGCCCACTGGATAGACCCTGACAGTCTCAACAGATGCTCTGCAACCCTGGCCTGTAAACGGTTGAGAGGATCGCACACCTTTAACTTCTTATGGCTGGGGGGCAGTATTGAGTAGCTTGGATGAATAAGTTGCCCAAAGTAAACGGCCCGCTCCTCAGTCTCAGTTGCCAATATATGCATATCATTATTAGTATTGGATAGAAAACTCTAAAGTTTCTAAAGTTAACCTGTTTGAATGATGTCTGTGAGTATAACAGAACTCATATGGCAGGCAAAATCCTGAGAATAAATCAAAACAGGAAGTGGGAATTCTGAGCTTGGTATGTATTCACCACAGTTCCCATTGAAATCCCCTTGAGATATTAATGATTTTGCACTTCCTAGGGCTTCCACTAGATGTCAACCGTCTATAGACATTTGAATGAGACTTCTACTGTGTTGTGGGACTGAATGAGAGCAGAATGTATCATGTGACTGGCAGTCAGCCATTTTCTGATCACGCGCATTCCTCATGGTATCCACTTGCATTCCATTGCTCATGAAGACACAAAGGAATACTCCGATTGGAACTTTATTGAAGCTATATGTTAAAAACATCCTAATGATTGATTCTGTGCTTAGTTTGAAATGTTTCTTCGACCTGTAATATAACTTTTTGAAGTTTTTGTCCGACGTAACGCTTACCAGAATAAGCATTTAGATATGTACACCAAACGCGCTAACAAAAGGAGGTATTTGGCCATAAATAACGGACATTATCGAACAAAACAAACATAAATTGTGGACCTAGGATTCCTGGAGTGCTTTCTGATGAAGATCATCAAAGTAAGGGAGTATTTATCATGTAATTTCTTGTTTATGTTGACGCCAACATGGCGGCTATTGTGACAATTTTTTGGACCACCGTCTCAGATTATTGCATGGTTTGCTTATTCCGTAAAGTTTTTAGAAATCAGACACAGCGGTTGCATTAAGGAGAGGTATATCTATAATTCCATGTGTATAACTTGTATTATCATCTACATTTATGATGAGTATTTATGTTTAATGATGTGGCTATGCAAAATCACTGGATGTTTTTGGAACTAGTGAATGTAATGCGCCGATGTAAACTCATATTTGGATAAATATGAACTTTATCAAACAAAACATACATGTATTGTGTAACATGAAGTCCTATGAGTGTCATCTGATGAAGATCATCAAAGGTTGGTGATTAGTTTTATCTCTATTTGTGCTTTTTGTGACTGCTATCTTTGGCTGGAAAAAATGGCTGTGTTTATTATCATTTGGTGGTGACCTAACAATCGTTTGTGGTGCTTTTGCTGTAAACCCTATTTGAAATCGGACACTGTGGTGGGATTAACAACAAGATTACCTTTAAAATGGTATGAGATACATGTATGTTTGAGGAATTTTGCGCCCTGCACTTTCACTGGCTGTTGTAATATCATCCCGTTAACTTCGTTTTAAGCGCAATATTTTGTCACGAAAAGATGCTCGACTATGCATATAATTGACAGCTTTGGAAAGAAAACACTGTGACGTTTTCAAAACTGCAAAGATATTATCTGTGAGTGCCACAGAACTCATGCTACAGGCGAAACCAAGATGAAACCTTAAACAGGAAATGAGCAGAATTTTTGAGGCTCTGTTTTCCATTGTCTCCTTATATGGCTGTGAATGCACCAGGAATGAGCCTGCCCTTTCTGTCGTTTCTCCAAGGTGTCTGCAGCATTGTGACGTATTTGTAGGCATATCATTAGAAGATTGGCCATAAGAGACTACATTTACCAGGGGTCCGCCCGGTGTCCTTTGTCTAAATTGGTGCGTAATCTACAAACTGCATGCAGTCATCCAGTGATTGAGAGGAGAGAGGAGGCTTTCACGAACGATATATCATGAAGAGATATGTGAAAAACACCTTGAGGATTGATTCTAAACAACGTTTACCATGTTTCAGTCGATATTATGGAGTTAATTTGGAAAAAAGTTCGGCGTTTTGATGACTGAATTTTCAGGTTTTTTTGGTAGCCAAACGTGACGCACCAAACGGAGCGATTTCTCCTAAACAAATAATCTTTCAGGAAAAACTGAGCATTTGCTATCTAACTGAGAGTCTCCTCATTGAAAACATCCAAAGTTCTTCAAAGGTAAATTATTTATTTGAATGCTTTTCTGGTTTTTGTGAAAATGTTGCCTGCTGATGCTAACACTAAATGCTACGCTAGCTACACTAGCTGTTACACAAATGCTTGTTTTGCTATGGTTGAGAAGCATATTTTGAAAATCTGAGATGACAGTGTTGTTAACAGGATGTCAGCCCAAAGAGGATTTATTAATGTGTTGACAGGCACCCTAAATTACATCCATTCTGATTTTGAATTGTGAGAACAACAACAGACAAAGGTTCCAACTTCTTGAAAGCTCTCCAAGTTTTTTGGAGAAGATGAAAACAACGAGAAAGTGGAAGCAGCGGGTGGTGCAGCAGATCAGCCAAGACAGGAAGATTTGTTAAGAGGAACAATAGGAGAGTGAAGGAGTGGAGTTTGTTGATGTGGCAACGATCCTGAATGAAGATGATGGATTTGAGTACAAGCTGATGCGCCCGAATGCTACAAGGTGGAACAAGGTGGAACCCCTGAGGATCGTCAAAGACAAAGGAGAGGCGGTCGTCAGAGTTCTCTGCACAGACTTCGAGGTTCCAATGTTAGTAAGACAAAAAGACAAAGGAGAGGCGGTCGTCAGAGTTCTCTGCACAGACTTCGAGGTTCCAATGTTAGTAAGGATGATGTATTATTTTGTCATCATTTAAGGTCTTGAATGTTGTCTAAATCGGTTGCAGTGTTTCCTGACCCTTTGCTTGGGGACTTATAACTGTTTCACATGTTGTAGCCATACACTAACATTGATCCATTTAGGCAACTACTCATCCAGCCATTGATTACTGTAGTTGAATCAGGTGAAATGGTTAGTGGTCCCCTGTATATAGGGTTAGGAAACACAGCGTTATTATTATTCTATTATTTTTTCACAGGTTCAATCCAGCTGAACTCGCCTTCCTCACAGAGTATGCTGCCACCATGGAGCCCAGTCGCAAAGGCCCTCATCCTGCAGGCTGAAACCAATGTCCAGATGGGGTGGCTACTTCCAACTATCAACCTGCTGATCACAAAACTTGACCGAGTCCCTGAGGTACTGTAAGCCTCTGGTGGATATGCTACAACATGTGACTGAAGAAGCGCTTCAGCCACATGTTTCACGAACCTGAGCTTTATCGCAGCTGCATTCCTTCTCCCCAAAAAAATTGAAAAAGAAAGAACGTGGACAAAGGATGACGCCACCATCAGACATCAACATCTGTAAGCTGTCTCACACCCTTACCTGCCTCAGCTGCCCGTGAAAGGCTGTTCAGCATTGCAGGACTTGTTTTCAGCCCCAGGAGAGCAAGGCTGGATTCCAGAAACTTTGAAAACCAGCCTTTACTGAAGATGAACCGTAAATTCTTCAAGTAATGACAGCTTCACGCAAACAAGCCCAAGGACACGGATGCCTTATGCACTTTTGTTAATTTATGTTTAAAATTCACAAGTTCTAGGTGTCCTTGTTACAAAGACATGACCTGACACCCTGATTTCTAATGCAGTTTCAACAGTGGCGATGTCCTCATGTTCCTACTTTAAAAAAATATTTCTGTATAGGGTTCTATTATAGGATGTTGTTTCTAAAGCAAAGTGACAGTGATTGTAAGTGCTTACGTTTACTGGCTATATTCCTTCATTAAGGCATACTTCTATTTTGTCTGTAAGAGATGTATTTTGAAGTGTTGCCTATTTGAGAATCCACATTATAAAAATTTTTTAAAATAATCTGAGCTCTTCTTGCATCCGTAAGACTGTGATGGAAAATTTACAAGATGATATTATAATACTGTGTATGCATCGAATAGCTATGATGAGTACTCTCTCATCTGTGTCTGTGGGACAGAGTTGGGCCTCTGGAGCTTGAGCTGACAATTGATTGATTTACCTTCAGACTGCATTCCATAGACAAGATGTGGTCGGTATAACCGAGATAGAGATAGCCTGGAGGAGTAGAACAAAACCCTTATTGTTCCTAATCATCCTAGCATCTGGGAATCTAAGCCCGGTTGGAGATTAAACAACACCAGGTGCAGATAACCACAAGATGAACCCGAGGTGACTTATGATGCCCCCCGATCTGCATGGGAGGGGTGGAACCAGCTATGACTAAGCATTTTTTGATCTACTATGTAAGAACTCTGCATTGTCTGTAAGGTTAAGCTCTCGGAGACACACACTTCAGAGTCTGCGGTCGACCAGCTTATTAATATAATTCATATTGCAATAATGAATCAATAAATAAAGATTGATTGTTTGAATAATTGTTCAAATCTCTCTCAGTATACATGAATTTCCACGACAACTGTTACCTCTCAGAAAAGCTCAAACAAATCCTTTTTGGATTTATGGCTCTTACGTGTCATTTACTTTTGATACTTAAGTACATTTACCTTAAGGCTATTGTTTTTGATACTTAAGTACAATTAATATCAGGTACTTTAAGACTTTTACTCAAGTCGTATTCTAATGGGTGACTTTTACTTGAGTCATTTTCCAGTAAGGTATCTTTACTTTGAATCAAATCAGCCAGTGTGATGATGAATACATGACGCAACAGATGGTGAGATATGGACCAATTCCGAGCTCCAACCAGTTGGATGATGAATACAGGCCCCCAGGCCTAGAAGATACCTCTGTTTCTTTTAACTACGAGGAGCCCATGTTGGATGAGACTGTTTTTGAGGGTTAAGACTGTATTTTTATGAAGATTGCAATAAAAATCCTGACAGGAAGCGTTGCAATTGGATATATAATATAACAGTCATTGATGAATATCAAATGTACATACATGTATCAGTTTGGATTCATTTGGGATACTATTTATGTTTCCATATAGTATCTTAGGTATCAGTGTGTATTATTTAGTCATTAAGGGTGGATTGATAACATAATATGTTTTACTTGTGTTTTAATAAATGATTCGAATATTACACTCTGAAACCATATGAAATTGATTCAATCAAATCAAATGTATTTGTCACATACAGTGCCTTGCGAAAGTATTCGGCCCCCTTGAACTTTGCGACCTTTTGCCACATTTCAGGCTTCAAACATAAAGATATAAAACTGTATTTTTTCAGTTTTTGATTTGTTAAAAAAGTTTGAAATATCCAATAAATGTCGTTCCACTTCATGATTGTGTCCCACTTGTTGTTGATTCTTCACACAAAATACAGTTTTATATCTTTATGTTTGAAGCCTGAAATGTGGCAAAAGGTCGCAAAGTTCAAGGGGGCCGAATACTTTCGCAAGGCACTGTACACATGGTTAGCAGATGTTAATGCGAGTGTAGTGAAATGCTTGTGCTTCTAGTTCCGACAATGCAGTAATAACCAACGAGTAATCTAACCTAACAATTCCACAACTACTTACTACCTTATACACACAAGTGTAAAGGGATAAAGAATATGTACATAAAGATATATGAATGAGTGATGGTACAGAACGGCATAGGTACGATGCAGTAGATGGTATCGAGTATAGTATATACATATGAGATGAGTAATGTAGGGTATGTAAACAAAGTGGCATAGTTTAATGGCTAGTGATACATGTATTACATAAAGATGCAGTAGATGATATAGAGTACAGTATATAGGTATACATATGAGATGAATAATGTAGGGTATGTAGACATTATATTAAGTAGCATTGTTTAAAGTGGCTAGTGATATATTTTACATCAATTTCCATTATTGTCACCAAGATGGCATAGCAGTCAGACGTCTTTTGTCCTCATCTTGTCGTGTCCCATATACATATATATTTACAACTTTCTTCGCATACCTTTTTATATATATATATATATATTTTTCCATAAACTCAACTTCAAAACACTCTCCTGCAACCCGCCTCACCAATTTATAAAAAAAAAAAAATGTATTATTTACCTCAAATCTGTAATCCTCCATAGAAGCTAACCAGAAGCTAGCCAGAAGCTAACCAGAAGCTAGCCAGAATCTAGCCAGAAGCTAGCCAGAAGCTAGTTAGCTCCTTTACTGGCTAATCGTTAGTATTCAGCTAACCACGGTTTGTGGTCATCAGCTATCCTTTAGCTCGAAAATCTATCGCCAGTTTTGTACGGCGCGGCTCGGACCGGAACATACCGGACCTATTTTTCTCTCCATGTCCCCGGATTTCAACCGCAACCTCTGGACATTTATACCTGGATCTCGCAGCTAGCTAGCTGCTATCCGTGTGACTATCGGCTTACGTCGATCCTGGAGCAAACATCAATTATTCCGGAGCTAGCCAGCTGAAGAGTTCCATCAGCCACTCCTGGGCTACAATCACCTATCCGGACCCGTTTTACTGCCAATGCGGAGCCCCACTGGGCCTTCACAACTGGACTACCGACGTTATCTGCCCGAGGGAGTAATCCAGCTGGCTCCTCCGTCACGACGTTACCTGAACGTCCATCTGCGGCCCGCTAATCGCTAGCTGTCTTATCGGCTGCTATCTGAATAGATCTATATAAAAAAAAAAGCGAATTGGATTGGTCCCCTCTACCACATGGAACTCCACTAATCCTACCGACGGAAACGCACGAGGTGGCTAAAAACAGACCTCCATCCTATGCTAGCTTGCTACCGATGGCCCGGCTAGCTGTCTGAATCGCCGTGACCCCAACCAACCTCACTACTCACTGGACCCTTTTGATCACTCGACTAAGCATGCCTCTCCTTAATGTCAATATGCCTTGTCCATTGCTGTTCTGGTTAGTGTTTATTGGCTTATTTCACTGTAGAGCCTCTAGTAGAGCCAACCTATTAGTTCCACCACACACACATGCGATGACATCTCCTGGTTTCAATGATGCTTCTAGAGACAATATCTCTCTCCTCATCACTCAATACCTAGGCTTACCTCCACTGTATTCACATCCTACCGTACCTTTGTCTGTACATTATACCTTGAAGCTATTTCATCGCCCCCAGAAACCTCCTTTTACTCTTTGTTCCAGACGTTCTAGACGACCAATTCTCATTGCTTTTAGCCATACCCTTATCCTACTCCTCCTCTTTTCCTCTGGTGATGTAGAGGTGAATTCAGGCCCTGCAGTGCCTAGCTCCACTCCTATTCCCCAGGCGCTCTCTTTTGATGACGTCTGTAACCGTAAAAGCCTTGGTTTCATGCATGTTAACATTAGAAGCCTCCTCCCTAAGTTTGTTTTATTCACTACTTTAGCACACTCTGCCAACCCAGATGTCCTAGCTGTGTCTGAATCCTGGCTTAGGAAGACTACCAAAAATTCTGATATTTTCATCCCAAACTACAATATTTTCAGACAAGATAGAACTGCCAAAGGGGGCGGTGTTGCAATCTACTGCAAAGATAGCCTGCAGAGTTCTGTCCTACTATCCAGGTCTGTACCCAAACAATTTGAACTTCTACTTTTAAAAATCCACCTCTCTAAAAACAAGTGTCTCACCGTTGCCGCCAGCTATAGACCACCCTCTGCCCCCAGCTGTGCTCTGGACACCATATGTGAACTGATTGCCCCCCATCTATCTTCAGAGCTCGTGCTGCTAGGCGACCTAAACTGGAACATGCTTAACACCCCAGCCATCCTACAATATAAACTTGATGCCCTCAATCTCACACAAATTATCAATGAACCTACCAGGTACCACCCCAACGCCGTAAACATGGGCACACTCTTAGATATCATCCTAACCAACTTGCCCTCTAAATACACCTCTGCTGTCTTCAACCAAGATCTCAGCGATCACTGCCTCATTGCCTGCATCCGTAATGGGTCAGCGGTCAAACGACCTCCACTCATCACTGTAAAACGCTCCCTGAAACACTTCAGGCCTTTCTAATCGACCTGGCCGGGGTATCCTGGAAGGATATTGATCCCATCAGTAGAGGATGCCTGGTTATTAAAAAAAATGCCTGCCTAACCATCTTAAATAAGCATGCCCCAAGAAATTTAGAACCAGGAACAGATATAGCCCTTGGTTCTCCCCAGACCTGACTGCCCTTAACCAACACAAAAACATCCTATGGCGTTCTGCATTAGCATCGAACAGCCCCCGTGATATGCAGCTTTTCAGGGAAGCTAGAAACCATTATACACAGGCAGTTAGAAAAGCCAAGGCTAGCTTTTTCAAGCAGAAATTTGCTTCCTGCAACACTAACTCAAAAAAGTTCTGGGACAAAGTTCTGAGAATAAGAACACCTCCTCCCAGCTGCCCACTGCACTGAAGATAGAAAACACTGTCACCACTGATAAATCCACTATAATTGAGAATTTCAATAAGCATTTTTGTACGGCTGGCCATGCTTTCCACCTGGCTAGAGAGCCGTCTCTCATCTCTCATCTCATCTCTCTCCATCTCTCGTTCCACCTCTCATCTCTCTCTATCTCTCATCTCAATCTCTCCATCTCTCTCTCCATCTATCTCTCCATCTCTCTTCTCTCTCCATCTCTCCCTCTCATCTCCATCTCATCTCTCCATCTCTCCCTTTCACTAGTGTATACAACCTTATGCTATACTAGGAAAATTGTGTTTAGGGCCAAATCCTGGTAATTTTTCAGCAGCATAAGTGAGAGCAGGTCCGCTGGAGACATGGCCCAGTGAGACATGGCCCAGTGAGACATGGCCCAGTGAGACGTGGCCCAGTGAAACATGGCCCAGTGAGACATGACCCAGTGAGACATGGCCCAGTGAGACATGACCCAGTGAGACATGGCCCAGTGAGACATGGGTGCCGGTCTGCGTAGATGGAAAGGGAAAAGCCTGAGCATTTTGGGTAAAACACTGAGGTACATACTATATGGGAATGCGCCATTAGAGGATGCAACAATGTACCTGTCACATTATGGCGTCTGTTAGAGCGCCATTGAGGCCATCTCCATTTCGAAGTAGTCTATTTTCTTCTTATACTATATCTATGAGTTGGTAAACAAATTGGTAGGTTACATACTGTCAGTTGGAGTGTGTTGTCTGAACAGATATAAAGCCCAGGGTGGTGATTTACTAACATCTGCAGTGATGTAATATTTGCTCATGAGTAGAATTCATTGGCTGATCCCTACTGATAAACTGTGATCCTTCCTTAACCTATAGGAAGTCCCACCCAGTTGACTACTTCAAAATGGTGAAAGTCCTCAATGGCACTACCCCATGCTAAAACAGGCATTTGGGCACTAGAGTCTTCTATCTATCTCTATGATAAAAAAAAAAAAACGACTTCCTCTTCTCACTTTGTTGAGATACACTGCTCATTTTCCCCTTCCACATTAGTGCTCCCCTGTGTGTGTTCTTACTGATGGCCTGTTGCCAGCTGATTTATCTCTCTGATGTATTTGGCCAGTGTTTAATTTGACACTGCCAGGGAAGGTTCCTGTTTTTGTGTGTGTGTGTGTGTGTGTGTGTGTGTGTGTGTGTGTGTGTGTGTGTGTGTGTGTGTGTGTGTGTGTGTGTGTGTGTGTGTGTGTGTGTGTGTGTGTGTGTGTGTGTGTGTGTGTCTGCGAGTGTGCATCTGTGAATAGGTTAGGAGGTAGTAAAGGTATGGGGAAGAGAGATATAGGGGGCAGCAGGATCTGGTATGGGGAAGAGAGATATAGGGGGCAGCAGGATCTGGTATGGGGAAGAGAGATATAGGGGGCAGCAGGATCTGGTATGGGGAAGAGAGATATAGGGGGCAGCAGGATCTGGTATGGGGAAGAGAGATATAGGGGCAGCAGGATCTGGTATGGGGAAGAGAGATATAGGGGCAGCAGGATCTGGTATGGGGAAGAGAGATATAGGGGGCAGCAGGATCTGGTATGGGGAAGAGAGATATAGGGGGCAGCAGGATATGGTATGGGGAAGAGACATATAGGGGCAGCAGGATCTGGTATGGGGAAGAGAGATATAGGGGCAGCAGGATCTGGTATGGGGAAGAGAGATATAGGGGGCAGCAGGATCTGGTATGGGGAAGAGAGACATAGGGGGCAGCAGGATCTGGTATGGGAAGAGAGATATAGGGGGCAGCAGGATCTGGTATGGGGAAGAGAGATATAGGAGGCAGCAGGATATGGTATGGGGAAGAGAGACATAGAAGGCAGCAGGATCTGGTTTGGGGAAGAGAGATATAGGGGGCAGCAGGATATGGTATGGGGAAGAGAGACATAGAAGGCAGCAGGATCTGGTTTGGGGAAGAGAGATATAGGGGGCAGCAGGATATGGTATGGGGAAGAGAGACATAGAAGGCAGCAGGATCTGGTTTGGGGAAGAGAGATATAGGGGGCAGCAGGATATGGTATGGGGAAGAGAGACATAGAAGGCAGCAGGATCTGGTTTGGGGAAGAGAGATATAGGGGGCAGCAGGATATGGTATGGGGAAGAGAGACATAGAAGGCAGCAGGATCTGGTTTGGGGAAGAGAGATATAGGGGGCAGCAGGATATGGTATGGGGAAGAGAGACATAGAAGGCAGCAGGATCTGGTTTGGGGAAGAGAGATATAGGAGGCAGCAGGATATGGTATGGGGAAGAGAAATGTAGGGGGCAGCAGGATCTGGTATAGGGAAGAGAGATATAGGGGGCAGCAGGATCTGGTATGGGGAAGAGAGATATAGGGGCAGCAGGATCTGGTATGGGGAAGAGAGATATAGGGGGCAGCAGGATCTGGTATGGGGAAGAGAGATATAGGGGGCAGCAGGATCTGGTATGGGGAAGAGAGATATAGGGGGCAGCAGGATCTGGTATGGGGAAGAGAGATATAGGGGCAGCAGGATCTGGTATGGGGAAGAGAGATATAGGGGCAGCAGGATCTGGTATGGGGAAGAGAGATATAGGGGGCAGCAGGATCTGGTATGGGGAAGAGAGATATAGGGGGCAGCAGGATATGGTATGGGGAAGAGACATATAGGGGCAGCAGGATCTGGTATGGGGAAGAGAGATATAGGGGCAGCAGGATCTGGTATGGGGAAGAGAGATACAGGGGGCAGCAGGATCTGGTATGGGGAAGAGAGACATAGGGGGCAGCAGGATCTGGTATGGGAAGAGAGATATAGGGGGCAGCAGGATCTGGTATGGGGAAGAGAGATATAGGAGGCAGCAGGATATGGTATAGGGAAGAGAGATATAGGGGGCAGCAGGATATGGTATGGGGAAGAGAGACATAGAAGGCAGCAGGATCTGGTTTGGGGAAGAGAGATATAGGGGGCAGCAGGATATGGTATGGGGAAGAGAGACATAGAAGGCAGCAGGATCTGGTTTGGGGAAGAGAGATATAGGGGGCAGCAGGATATGGTATGGGGAAGAGAGACATAGAAGGCAGCAGGATCTGGTTTGGGGAAGAGAGATATAGGGGGCAGCAGGATATGGTATGGGGAAGAGAGACATAGAAGGCAGCAGGATCTGGTTTGGGGAAGAGAGATATAGGAGGCAGCAGGATATGGTATGGGGAAGAGAATGTAGGGGGCAGCAGGATCTGGTATAGGGAAGAGAGATATAGGGGGCAGCAGGATCTGGTATGGGGAAGAGAGATATAGGGGCAGCAGGATCTGGTATGGGGAAGAGAGATATAGGGGGCAGCAGGATCTGGTATGGGGAAGAGAGATATAGGGGGCAGCAGGATCTGGTATGGGGAAGAGAGATATAGGGGGCAGCAGGATCTGGTATGGGGAAGAGAGATATAGGGGCAGCAGGATCTGGTATGGGGAAGAGAGATATAGGGGCAGCAGGATCTGGTATGGGGAAGAGAGATATAGGGGGCAGCAGGATCTGGTATGGGGAAGAGAGATATAGGGGGCAGCAGGATATGGTATGGGGAAGAGACATATAGGGGCAGCAGGATCTGGTATGGGGAAGAGAGATATAGGGGCAGCAGGATCTGGTATGGGGAAGAGAGATACAGGGGGCAGCAGGATCTGGTATGGGGAAGAGAGACATAGGGGGCAGCAGGATCTGGTATGGGAAGAGAGATATAGGGGGCAGCAGGATCTGGTATGGGGAAGAGAGATATAGGAGGCAGCAGGATATGGTATAGGGAAGAGAGATATAGGGGGCAGCAGGATATGGTATGGGGAAGAGAGACATAGAAGGCAGCAGGATCTGGTTTGGGGAAGAGAGATATAGGGGGCAGCAGGATATGGTATGGGGAAGAGAGACATAGAAGGCAGCAGGATCTGGTTTGGGGAAGAGAGATATAGGGGGCAGCAGGATATGGTATGGGGAAGAGAGACATAGAAGGCAGCAGGATCTGGTTTGGGGAAGAGAGATATAGGAGGCAGCAGGATATGGTATGGGGAAGAGAAATGTATGGGGCAGCAGGATCTGGTATAGGGAAGAGAGATATAGGGGGCAGCAGGATCTGGTATGGGGAAGAGAGATATAGGGGCAGCAGGATCTGGTATGGGGAAGAGAGATATAGGGGGCAGCAGGATCTGGTATGGGGAAGAGAGATATAGGGGGCAGCAGGATCTGGTATGGGGAAGAGAGATATAGGGGGCAGCAGGATCTGGTATAGGGAAGAGAGATATAGGGGGCAGCAGGATATGGTATGGGGAAGAGAGACATAGAAGGCAGCAGGATCTGGTTTGGGGAAGAGAGATATAGGGGGCAGCAGGATATGGTATGGGGAAGAGAGACATAGAAGGCAGCAGGATCTGGTTTGGGGAAGAGAGATATAGGGGGAAGCAGGATATGGTATGGGGAAGAGAGACATAGAAGGCAGCAGGATCTGGTTTGGGGAAGAGAGATATAGGAGGCAGCAGGATATGGTATGGGGAAGAGAGATATAGGGGCAGCAGGATCTGGTATGGGGAAGAGAGATATAGGGGGCAGCAGGATCTGGTATGGGGAAGAGAGATATAGGGGGCAGCAGGATCTGGTATGGGGAAGAGAGATATAGGGGGCAGCAGGATCTGGTATGGGGAAGAGAGATATAGGGGGCAGCAGGATCTGGTATGGGGAAGAGAGATATAGGGGCAGCAGGATCTGGTATGGGGAAGAGAGATATAGGGGGCAGCAGGATCTGGTATGGGGAAGAGAGATATAGGGGGCAGCAGGATCTGGTATGGGGAAGAGAGATATAGGGGGCAGCAGGATCTGGTATGGGGAAGAGAGATATAGGGGGCAGCAGGATCTGGTATGGGGAAGAGAGATATAGGGGCAGCAGGATCTGGTATGGGGAAGAGAGATATAGGGGGCAGCAGGATCTGGTATGGGGAAGAGAGATATAGGGGGCAGCAGGATCTGGTATGGGAAGAGAGATATAGGGGGCAGCAGGATCTGGTATGGGGAAGAGAGATATAGGGGGCAGCAGGATCTGGTATGGGGAAGAGAGATATAGGGGCAGCAGGATCTGGTATGGGGAAGAGAGATATAGGGGGCAGCAGGATCTGGTATGGGGAAGAGATATATAGGGGGCAGCAGGATCTGGTATGGGGAAAAGAGATATAGGGGCAGCAGGATCTGGTATGGGGAAGAGAGATATAGGGGCAGCAGGATCTGGTATGGGGAAGAGAGATATAGGGGGCAGCAGGATCTGGTATGGGGAAGAGAGATATAGGGGGCAGCAGGATCTGGTATGGGAAGAGAGATATAGGGGCAGCAGGATCTGGTATGGGGAAGAGAGATATAGGGGCAGCAGGATCTGGTATGGGGAAGAGAGATACAGGGGGCAGCAGGATCTGGTATGGGGAAGAGAGACATAGGGGGCAGCAGGATCTGGTATGGGAAGAGAGATATAGGGGGCAGCAGGATCTGGTATGGGGAAGAGAGATATAGGAGGCAGCAGGATATGGTATAGGGAAGAGAGATATAGGGGGCAGCAGGATATGGTATGGGGAAGAGAGACATAGAAGGCAGCAGGATCTGGTTTGGGGAAGAGAGATATAGGGGGCAGCAGGATATGGTATGGGGAAGAGAGACATAGAAGGCAGCAGGATCTGGTTTGGGGAAGAGAGATATAGGGGGAAGCAGGATATGGTATGCGGAAGAGAGACATAGGGGGCAGCAGGATCTGGTATGGGGAAGAGAGATATAGGGGGCAGCAGGATCTGGTATGGGGAAGAGAGATATAGGGGGCAGCAGGATCTGGTATGGGGAAGAGAGATATAGGGGGCAGCAGGATCTGGTATGGGGAAGAGAGATATAGGGGGCAGCAGGATCTGGTATGGGAAGAGAGATATAGGGGGCAGCAGAATCTGGTATGGGGAAGAGAGATATAGGGGGCAGCAGGATCTGGTATGGGAAGAGAGATATAGGGGGCAGCAGGATATGGTATGGGGAAGAGAGACATAGAAGGCAGCAGGATCTGGTTTGGGGAAGAGAGATATAGGGGGAAGCAGGATATGGTATGGGGAAGAGAGACATAGAAGGCAGCAGGATCTGGTTTGGGGAAGAGAGATATAGGAGGCAGCAGGATATGGTATGGGGAAGAGAGATATAGGGGCAGCAGGATCTGGTATGGGGAAGAGAGATATAGGGGGCAGCAGGATCTGGTATGGGGAAGAGAGATATAGGGGGCAGCAGGATCTGGTATGGGGAAGAGAGATATAGGGGGCAGCAGGATCTGGTATGGGGAAGAGAGATATAGGGGGCAGCAGGATCTGGTATGGGGAAGAGAGATATAGGGGCAGCAGGATCTGGTATGGGGAAGAGAGATATAGGGGGCAGCAGGATCTGGTATGGGGAAGAGAGATATAGGGGGGCAGCAGGATCTGGTATGGGGAAGAGAGATATAGGGGGCAGCAGGATCTGGTATGGGGAAGAGAGATATAGGGGGCAGCAGGATCTGGTATGGGGAAGAGAGATATAGGGGCAGCAGGATCTGGTATGGGGAAGAGAGATATAGGGGGCAGCAGGATCTGGTATGGGGAAGAGAGATATAGGGGGCAGCAGGATCTGGTATGGGAAGAGAGATATAGGGGGCAGCAGGATCTGGTATGGGGAAGAGAGATATAGGGGGCAGCAGGATCTGGTATGGGGAAGAGAGATATAGGGGCAGCAGGATCTGGTATGGGGAAGAGAGATATAGGGGGCAGCAGGATCTGGTATGGGGAAGAGATATATAGGGGGCAGCAGGATCTGGTATGGGGAAGAGAGATATAGGGGCAGCAGGATCTGGTATGGGGAAGAGAGATATAGGGGCAGCAGGATCTGGTATGGGGAAGAGAGATATAGGGGGCAGCAGGATCTGGTATGGGGAAGAGAGATATAGGGGGCAGCAGGATCTGGTATGGGGAAGAGAGATATAGGGGCAGCAGGATCTGGTATGGGGAAGAGAGATATAGGGGCAGCAGGATCTGGTATGGGGAAGAGAGATACAGGGGGCAGCAGGATCTGGTATGGGGAAGAGAGACATAGGGGGCAGCAGGATCTGGTATGGGAAGAGAGATATAGGGGGCAGCAGGATCTGGTATGGGGAAGAGAGATATAGGAGGCAGCAGGATATGGTATAGGGAAGAGAGATATAGGGGGCAGCAGGATATGGTATGGGGAAGAGAGACATAGAAGGCAGCAGGATCTGGTTTGGGGAAGAGAGATATAGGGGGCAGCAGGATATGGTATGGGGAAGAGAGACATAGAAGGCAGCAGGATCTGGTTTGGGGAAGAGAGATATAGGGGGAAGCAGGATATGGTATGCGGAAGAGAGACATAGGGGGCAGCAGGATCTGGTATGGGGAAGAGAGATATAGGGGGCAGCAGGATCTGGTATGGGGAAGAGAGATATAGGGGGCAGCAGGATCTGGTATGGGGAAGAGAGATATAGGGGGCAGCAGGATCTGGTATGGGGAAGAGAGATATAGGGGGCAGCAGGATCTGGTATGGGGAAGAGAGATATAGGGGGCAGCAGAATCTGGTATGGGGAAGAGAGATATAGGGGGCAGCAGGATCTGGTATGGGGAAGAGAGATATAGGGGGCAGCAGGATCTGGTATGGGGAAGAGAGATATAGGGGGCAGCAGGATCTGGTATGGGGAAGAGAGATATAGGGGCAGCAGGATCTGGTATGGGGAAGAGAGATATAGGGGCAGCAGGATCTGATATGGGGAAGAGAGATACAGGGGGCAGCAGGATCTGGTATGGGGAAGAGAGACATAGGGGGCAGCAGGATCTGGTATGGGAAGAGAGATATAGGGGGCAGCAGGATCTGGTATGGGGAAGAGAGATATAGGAGGCAGCAGGATATGGTATAGGGAAGAGAGATATAGGGGGCAGCAGGATCTGGTATGGGGAAGAGAGATATAGGGGGCAGCAGGATCTGGTATGGGGAAGAGAGATATAGGGGGCAGCAGGATCTGGTATGGGGAAGAGAGATATAGGGGCAGCAGGATCTGGTATGGGGAAGAGAGATATAGGGGGCAGCAGGATCTGGTATGGGGAAGAGAGATATAGGGGGCAGCAGGATCTGGTATGGGGAAGAGAGATATAGGGGCAGCAGGATCTGGTATGGGGAAGAGAGATATAGGGGGCAGCAGGATCTGGTATGGGGAAGAGAGATATAGGGGCAGCAGGATCTGGTATGGGGAAGAGAGATATAGGGGGCAGCAGGATCTGGTATGGGGAAGAGAGATATAGGGGGCAGCAGGATCTGGTATGGGAAGAGAGATATAGGGGGCAGCAGGATCTGGTATGGGGAAGAGAGATATAGGGGGCAGCAGGATCTGGTATGGGGAAGAGAGATATAGGGGCAGCAGGATCTGGTATGGGGAAGAGAGATATAGGGGGCAGCAGGATCTGGTATGGGGAAGAGATATATAGGGGGCAGCAGGATCTGGTATGGGGAAGAGAGATATAGGGGCAGCAGGATCTGGTATGGGGAAGAGAGATATAGGGGCAGCAGGATCTGGTATGGGGAAGAGAGATATAGGGGGCAGCAGGATCTGGTATGGGGAAGAGAGATATAGGGGGCAGCAGGATCTGGTATGGGGAAGAGAGATATAGGGGCAGCAGGATCTGGTATGGGGAAGAGAGATATAGGGGCAGCAGGATCTGGTATGGGGAAGAGAGATACAGGGGGCAGCAGGATCTGGTATGGGGAAGAGAGACATAGGGGGCAGCAGGATCTGGTATGGGAAGAGAGATATAGGGGGCAGCAGGATCTGGTATGGGGAAGAGAGATATAGGAGGCAGCAGGATATGGTATAGGGAAGAGAGATATAGGGGGCAGCAGGATATGGTATGGGGAAGAGAGACATAGAAGGCAGCAGGATCTGGTTTGGGGAAGAGAGATATAGGGGGCAGCAGGATATGGTATGGGGAAGAGAGACATAGAAGGCAGCAGGATCTGGTTTGGGGAAGAGAGATATAGGGGGCAGCAGGATATGGTATGCGGAAGAGAGACATAGGGGGCAGCAGGATCTGGTATGGGGAAGAGAGATATAGGGGGGCAGCAGGATCTGGTATGGGGAAGAGAGATATAGGGGGCAGCAGGATCTGGTATGGGGAAGAGAGATATAGGGGGCAGCAGGATCTGGTATGGGGAAGAGAGATATAGGGGCAGCAGGATCTGGTATGGGAAGAGAGATATAGGGGCAGCAGGATCTGGTATGGGGAAGAGAGATATAGGGGGCAGCAGGATCTGGTATGGGGAAGAGAGATATAGGGGCAGCAGGATCTGGTATGGGGAAGAGAGATATAGGGGCAGCAGGATCTGGTATGGGGAAGAGAGATATAGGGGCAGCAGGATCTGATATGGGGAAGAGAGATACAGGGGGCAGCAGGATCTGGTATGGGGAAGAGAGACATAGGGGGGCAGCAGGATCTGGTATGGGAAGAGAGATATAGGGGGCAGCAGGATCTGGTATGGGGAAGAGAGATATAGGAGGCAGCAGGATATGGTATAGGGAAGAGAGATATAGGGGGCAGCAGGATATGGTATGGGGAAGAGAGATATAGGGGGCAGCAGGATATGGTATGGGGAAGAGAGACATAGAAGGCAGCAGGATCTGGTTTGGGGAAGAGAGATATAGGAGGCAGCAGGATATGGTATGGGGAAGAGAAATATAGGGGGCAGCAGGATCTGGTATAGGGAAGAGAGATATAGGGGGCAGCAGTATCTGGTATAGGGAAGAGTGAATAAGGAGGCAGCAGGATATGGTATAGGGAAGCAGGAAAGACAAGATGGCCTGGAGCTGGCTAAGTGTAGTTTCATTTAGACCTTCCTGGCCTGCTGACACATTTACCTAGACTGAGATCTACACAGGGGAGAGGGATGGGGGAGAGAGACGAGAGGAGAAAAGAGGAGAGAGGGATGGAGAGAGACGGAGGCGAAGGAGAGAGCAAGAGAGAGGAGAAAGAGATGAAGGAGAGAGGCACAGAAAGATAGCAAGACAATTGAGATAAAGAGAGGAGAGAAAAGGATTTGTGATTCATCCTAGCTGATGAATGATAGATGAGTAACAGGTGTTTGTTGTGAAATAATAGCGAGGGAGTGAGAAAATATTAAAGAGAGGAAAAAGAGGCTACAGGGAGCTGCCATAGAGAAATATAGAGGACTCGTTCTCGTTTTCTGTGCCATTATAGTGTCTGTGACAGCATCGGCAGCACCATTGAGGCAATCTCACGATTGGCTGATCCCTACTGATGATCTGGTTGGACATGACTCCAACAGGGTCACCAGGAGGGATCAGCCAATGAAGTTGGATGTCCCACCCAGTTGACTACACTAAAATGGTGGAAGCCCTCTAATACAACCTTTTGGCCCCTAGAGGCCTCTGTCATTCTCTATGGCGCTGCCCCTTTCTCTCTGACTGGCCACCAGTCCGCAAGAAAACAGGGAGAAGAAGACATGAGGAGAAAGAAGGAGGAAGAAAAGAGAGAGAGAGTGAGAGAGAGAGAGAGACACAGTGAGAGAAAGAAAGATGGAGTGAGAGAGAAAAAGAGAGGGAGGAGAGAGAGAAAGTGGAAGAAAGGAGAGAGTGTGAAAGAGAGGAGAGAGACAGAGAGTGAAAGTGAGAGAAAGAAAGACAGAGTGAGAGAGTGAGAAAGAGGGGGAGGAGAGAGAGAGAACGTGAAAGAGGGAAAGAGAGAGAAAGAGAGCAAGAGAGAGAGAGAGAGAGAGAGGAGAGAGGGAGAGAGAAAGAGTGGAGAGAGAGAAAGAGTGGAGAGAGAGAAAGAGAGGAGAGAGAGAAAGAGAGCGAGAGCGAGAGGCTGTAGGGAGCTGTCTTGTCTGACCTGCCATGGTGTCTCCAACTGAGATCAGCAGCTGCTATGCCCTGATGACTTTCACTCACAGTGAGTGTGTGTGCCTGTGTGTATGTCTGTGTTGCATGTCTGTGTGTCCTGTGTCATGACTCTCGCTCCTGGGTGAGAATCAAAGATAGCTCCCCCCCTCTCCCACCAGAGAGGAAGAGGGGGAGTGGAGCCGGTTGTATGAATCTAACGACCGGTCGTAAACTTTCTCTCTCTTGCACTACAGTATGGAAAAGTCTAAAATCCTTTGTGTGTCGAGAGACTCATGCCAAAACTTCAAAAATCAAAAGATTGTACATTGGAACATCAGTTTTTCAAATCCAAACATCTGGAATGGTTGGTGGGGCTGCAAACAATAAATCCTGTGAAAAGTGTATTGTTTTGTGATATCATTAAGGACGGTATAACTAAATAACTGTAACTCTACCAATGTATACGTCCCAGTTGTCAGATTTACATCTAAATGTTGTAAAACTTATATTATTAAATATAAAACTATTTGTGAGAAGATGAAATGCTATTTTAGCCTTCTGAATGAGAATGATTTTTCATATAAACTTTTGCCAAGCCAGTAACCACGCCCACGTGAGCAAAGAGATTGTGGCAACGTGATGGATCCGCCCTCCAAGGCGAGTGCATAAAAGGACTGCTAAAGAGATTTACACCAGACCAGAAAACGTGGAGCTGTGGCTACACATTGAAATGATATACAACTACAAGACCAGTATACGGTAAGACTCAAACTCTTGAGTGAAGAAGATAAAGGCTACATCGGAACATTCAGTCTGCAGCTGTTTAAGTATTTTAGTCAATTAAACTCGAACAGTAACCACCTCTGATGTATCCAGTCTAACGAACACTCAGAGACAAAGAAGCCTACTACAACTGAGGACATTGTGACCTCCGGTGGAAAACCAGAGACTTACATCGAACTACTCACCATAGATGGACGAGTGGTTTCAACAGAGAGATGACGAATGCATACACAAGCGTAAATATGTGTTGCATTTATTTTCGAATGAGCGGTCGTTCATGTGCAAAGTATTTATTTTTCATGAGTATAGCTTCCACCTGTATGTACCAGCCACTCTCTGTCTCTCCCGCTCTCTTTAGCTTACCCTTCCATTGCGTAATAAGTCGTCATATCGGGTTAGTCCACAAGGGACTTTTCATTGCATTATGTTAGTAATCAATTCAATGTATACGTGTGTGTGTGTTTGTGTGTTTCTGAGTGATTATTTAGTTAATAAATAATTAGGTAAATTTGTGTATCGCTGAATCATTATTTAGAATAGGGTTTGTGCAGATATCCAAGGATTTTGCGACGTTCAGAATGAGACTTATATGAGGTAATAATGATTAATGTATGACTGGTATGATAACGATATATTCTGATATATTCTTAAGTTAATTCGGGAAACAGTAACTCATTAAACATTATTTTTCCCGTGGTGCCCCAAGGTATTAATGAGTTAATTGTTACATGATTAATTGAATCACCTAATAATTAAAACATAGTTAATTGATTTGATAAAATAGCTGTCATCACATTAATGATAGTCATGACACCGTTAATTAACATAAACACATGACACCTGTGTATGTCTATAAACATTCCATATAACTCACAGCAGAGGACTTTGATGCAGGCGGCGTGCAAGTTGTTCTCTGCCCTGATCAGAGACCTCATCCCGATGACGAAGAGGTTCCCGAAACATGTGATGAAGGCCATGACCCACACAGAGACCCTGAGCACCACGTTAGCTAACAGGTCCTCGAAGGAAGAGATACCGTCTGTGTTGGGCTTACACGTTCTCACATGGGGCGCATAGGAACAGTACTGGAATGTCTTGAAGTAGCTACGAGTGGAACGACAACATATAGTATAGAATGTGTTATACAGGACATATAGTATAGAATGTGATGAACAGGACATATAGTATAGAATGTGATGAACAGGACATATAGTATAGAATGTGATGAACAGGACATATAGTATATAATGTGATGAACAGGACATATAGTATAGAATGTGATGAACAGGACATATAGTATAGAATGTGATATCAGGACATATAGTATAGAATGTGATGAACAGGACATATAGTATAGAATGTGATAACAGGACATATAGTATAGAATGTGATGAACATATAGTATAGAATGAGATATACAGGACATGTAGTATAGAATGTGATGAACAGGACATATAGTATAGAATGTGATGAACATATAGTACAGAATGTGATGAACATATAGTATAGAATGTGATATACAGGACATATAGTATAGAATGTGATTTACAGGACATTTAGTATAGAATGTGATGAAATATAGTATAGAATGTGATGTACAGGACATATAGTATAGAATGTGATATACAGGACATATAGTATAGAATGTGATATACAGGACATATAGTATAGAATGTGATATACAGGACATATAGTATAGAATGTGATGAACATATAGTATAGAATGTGATATACAGGACATATAGTATAGAATGTGATGAACATATAGTATAGAATGTGATATACGGGACATATAGTATAGAATGTGATATACAGGACATTTAGTATAGAATGTGATGAAATATAGTATAGAATGTGATGTACAGGACATATAGTGTAGAATGTGATATACAGGACATATAGTATAGAATGTGATATACAGGACATATAGTATAGAATGTGATATACCGGACATATAGTATAGAATGTGATGAAATATAGTGTAGAATGTGATATACAGGACATATAGTATAGAATGTGATATACAGGACATATAGTATAGAATGTGATGAACATATAGTATAGAATGTGATATACAGGACATATAGTATATAATGTGATGAACAGGACATATAGTATAGAATGTGATATACAGGACATATAGTATAGAATGTGATATACAGGACATATAGTATAGAATGTGATGAACATATAGTATAGAATGTGATAAACAGGACATATAGTATATAATGTGATGAACAGGACATATAGTATAGAATGTGATATACAGGACATATAGTATAGAATGTGATATACAGGACATATAGTATAGAATGTGATGAACATATAGTATAGAATGTGATAAACAGGACATATAGTATATAATGTGATGAACAGGACATATAGTATAGAATGTGATGAACAGGACATATAGTATAGAATGTGATATACAGGACATATAGTATAGAATGTGATGAACATATAGTATAGAATGTGATAAACAGGACATATAGTATATAATGTGATGAACAGGACATATAGTATAGAATGTGATGAACAGGACATATAGTATAGAATGTGATGAACAGGACATATAGTATATAATGTGATGAACAGGACATATAGTATAGAATGTGATGAACAGGACATATAGTATATAATGTGATGAACAGGACATATAGTATAGAATGTGATGAACAGGACATATAGTATAGAATGTGATGAACAGGACATATAGTATATAATGTGATGAACAGGACATATAGTATAGAATGTGATGAACAGGACATATAGTATATAATGTGATGAACAGGACATATAGTATAGAATGTGATTTACAGGACATTTAGTATAGAATGTGATGAAATATAGTATAGAATGTGATGTACAGGACATATAGTATATAATGTGATGAACAGGACATATAGTATAGAATGTGATGAACAGGACATATAGTATAGAATGTGATGAACAGGACATATAGTATATAATGTGATGAACAGGACATATAGTATAGAATGTGATGAACAGGACATATAGTATATAATGTGATGAACAGGACATATAGTATAGAATGTGATGAACAGGACATATAGTATAGAATGTGATGAACAGGACATATAGTATATAATGTGATGAACAGGACATATAGTATAGAATGTGATGAACAGGACATATAGTATATAATGTGATGAACAGGACATATAGTATAGAATGTGATGAACAGGACATATAGTATAGAATGTGATGAACAGGACATATAGTATAGAATGTGATGAACAGGACATATAGTATATAATGTGATGAACAGGACATATAGTATAGAATGTGATGAACAGGACATATAGTATAGAATGTGATGAACAGGACATATAGTATATAATGTGATGAACAGGACATATAGTATAGAATGTGATGAACAGGACATATAGTATATAATGTGATATACAGGACATATAGTATAGAATGTGATTTACAGGACATTTAGTATAGAATGTGATGAAATATAGTATAGAATGTGATGTACAGGACATATAGTATAGAATGTGATATACAGGACATATAGTATAGAATGTGATATACAGGACATATAGTATAGAATGTGATATACAGGACATATAGTATAGAATGTGATGAACATATAGTATAGAATGTGATATACAGGACATATAGTATAGAATGTGATGAACATATAGTATAGAATGTGATATACGGGACATATAGTATAGAATGTGATATACAGGACATTTAGTATAGAATGTGATGAAATATAGTATAGAATGTGATGTACAGGACATATAGTGTAGAATGTGATGAACAGGACATATAGTATAGAATGTGATGAACAGGACATATAGTATATAATGTGATGAACAGGACATATAGTATAGAATGTGATGAACAGGACATATAGTATATAATGTGATGAACAGGACATATAGTATAGAATGTGATGAACAGGACATATAGTATAGAATGTGATGAACAGGACATATAGTATATAATGTGATGAACAGGACATATAGTATAGAATGTGATGAACAGGACATATAGTATATAATGTGATGAACAGGACATATAGTATAGAATGTGATTTACAGGACATTTAGTATAGAATGTGATGAAATATAGTATAGAATGTGATGTACAGGACATATAGTATATAATGTGATGAACAGGACATATAGTATAGAATGTGATGAACAGGACATATAGTATAGAATGTGATGAACAGGACATATAGTATATAATGTGATGAACAGGACATATAGTATAGAATGTGATGAACAGGACATATAGTATATAATGTGATGAACAGGACATATAGTATAGAATGTGATGAACAGGACATATAGTATAGAATGTGATGAACAGGACATATAGTATATAATGTGATGAACAGGACATATAGTATAGAATGTGATGAACAGGACATATAGTATATAATGTGATGAACAGGACATATAGTATAGAATGTGATGAACAGGACATATAGTATAGAATGTGATGAACAGGACATATAGTATAGAATGTGATGAACAGGACATATAGTATATAATGTGATGAACAGGACATATAGTATAGAATGTGATGAACAGGACATATAGTATAGAATGTGATGAACAGGACATATAGTATATAATGTGATGAACAGGACATATAGTATAGAATGTGATGAACAGGACATATAGTATATAATGTGATATACAGGACATATAGTATAGAATGTGATTTACAGGACATTTAGTATAGAATGTGATGAAATATAGTATAGAATGTGATGTACAGGACATATAGTATAGAATGTGATATACAGGACATATAGTATAGAATGTGATATACAGGACATATAGTATAGAATGTGATATACAGGACATATAGTATAGAATGTGATGAACATATAGTATAGAATGTGATATACAGGACATATAGTATAGAATGTGATGAACATATAGTATAGAATGTGATATACGGGACATATAGTATAGAATGTGATATACAGGACATTTAGTATAGAATGTGATGAAATATAGTATAGAATGTGATGTACAGGACATATAGTGTAGAATGTGATATACAGGACATATAGTATAGAATGTGATATACAGGACATATAGTATAGAATGTGATATACCGGACATATAGTATAGAATGTGATGAAATATAGTGTAGAATGTGATATACAGGACATATAGTATAGAATGTGATATACAGGACATATAGTATAGAATGTGATGAACATATAGTATAGAATGTGATATACAGGACATATAGTATATAATGTGATGAACAGGACATATAGTATAGAATGTGATATACAGGACATATAGTATAGAATGTGATATACAGGACATATAGTATAGAATGTGATGAACATATAGTATAGAATGTGATAAACAGGACATATAGTATATAATGTGATGAACAGGACATATAGTATAGAATGTGATATACAGGACATATAGTATAGAATGTGATGAACATATAGTATAGAATGTGATAAACAGGACATATAGTATAGAATGTGATATACAGGACATATAGTATAGAATGTGATGAACATATAGTATAGAATGTGATAAACAGGACATATAGTATATAATGTGATGAACAGGACATATAGTATAGAATGTGATGAACAGGACATATAGTATAGAATGTGATATACAGGACATATAGTATAGAATGTGATGAACATATAGTATAGAATGTGATAAACAGGACATATAGTATATAATGTGATGAACAGGACATATAGTATAGAATGTGATGAACAGGACATATAGTATAGAATGTGATGAACAGGACATATAGTATATAATGTGATGAACAGGACATATAGTATAGAATGTGATGAACAGGACATATAGTATATAATGTGATGAACAGGACATATAGTATAGAATGTGATGAACAGGACATATAGTATAGAATGTGATGAACAGGACATATAGTATATAATGTGATGAACAGGACATATAGTATAGAATGTGATGAACAGGACATATAGTATATAATGTGATGAACAGGACATATAGTATAGAATGTGATGAACAGGACATATAGTATATAATGTGATGAACAGGACATATAGTATAGAATGTGATGAACAGGACATATAGTATAGAATGTGATAAACAGGACATATAGTATAGAATGTGATGAACAGGACATATAGTATAGAATGTTATACAGTATGTACATACATGTGTGAGAGGTTTCCCATGGGTACAAACATCTTCGTCTGGATGTCTGGAATCTCAATACCCTCCAGACCTCTAAAACAAGACATCACACAGTTTATTAACTTGATTAGATGTATTTACCATAGATAGTCAACATGTATCTTCCTATAGTGTACGATACTGGTAGGTACTGGTAGGTACTGGTAAGTACTGATAGATACTGGTAAGTACTGATAGATACTGGTAAGTACTGGTAGGTACTGGTAAGTACTGATAGATACTGGTAAGTACTGGTAGGTACTGGTAAGTACTGGTAGGTACTGGTAAGTACTGATAGGTACTGGTAAGTACTGATAGGTACTGGTAAGTACTGGTAGGTACTGGTAAGTACTGGTAGATACCGGTAAGTACTGATAGGTACTGGTAAGTACTGGTAGATACTGGTAAGTACTGATAGATACTGGTAGGTACTGGTAGATACTGGAAGGTAGTGGTAAGTACAGGTAGATACTGGTAGGTAGTGGTAAGTACTGGTAGGTACTGATAGCATACAGTACTGATAGGTAGGTATTTCGTAGGTACTGTTAGTGTATGGTACTGGTAGGCTGTATGTGTACTACTCACAGGGACTGGAGCTGGGTCAGGTGATCAAAGTGACCCGGGTGGATGTGGAACAGAGGATTATGGGATATGTTCCTGTGACAATAAGTAAAGAAGTGATCTGTCTGACAGGCGGATGGACAGGCAGGCAGGTATTCTGAGACTAACATCTTTTAACAGTCAGTAGAACATCATTTGTCATCTTTTATTAAGCCATGTTGGTCAGATGTAAAGCCACGTTTCCAGGGTTAGAGGAGAAGCAGACATAAACAGTCCTGTGTTGTGAGACTCACAGAATGAGGAGAGACTTTAAAAGCTCTTAAAGCTGTTTAAAACTGAGGTAACTAACAGCTGTTAAATTGACGTAATTAACAGTATATATTTGTAATATCTTCAATCATTTTTATCATATGTTATGCCGTAATCAGGTTCCATTTGGGAACGGTGTTGTGTGACTCACAGTTTGACGAGAGACTTTAGGCTCTTAAAGGTGTTGTTGGGGAGCTCAGTAATCCGGTTGTCTGACAGGTCTCTGAAAACAGAGGGAGAGAACAAAGAGAGGGAGGTGGGGGAGCGAGAGCAGGAGGGGCGAGAGAGGGAGGGGGAGCGAGAGCAGAAGGGGAGAGAGGGGGGTAAGGAGAGAGGGAGAGAGAGGGGAGAGCAGGAGGGCAGAGAGGGTGAAAAGGAGAGGGGGAAGGAGAGAGGGAGAGAGAGGAGTTGGAGCGAGAGCAGGAGGGGAGAGAGAAGGGGGAGGATAGAGGGAGAGAGAGGAGGAGTTGAGAGCAGGAGGGGAGAGAGAGGGGGAAGGAGAGAGGGAGAGAGGGGGGAGCGAGAGCAGGAGGGGAAAGAAGGGGGTAAGGAGAGAGGGAGAGAGAGGGGAGAGCAAGAGCAGGAGGGCAGAGAGGGGGGAAGGAGAGTGGGAAGGAGAGAGGGAGAGAGAGGGAGAGAGAGGAGTGGAACGAGAGCAGGAGGGGGAGAGAGAGGGGGAAGGAGAGGGGGAAGGAGAGTGGGAAGGAGAGAGGGAGAGAGAGGAGTGGAACGAGAGCAGGAGGGGAGAGAGAGGGGGAAGGAGAGGGGGAAGGAGAGTGGGAAGGAGAGAGGGAGAGAGAGGAGTGGAACGAGAGCAGGAGGGGAGAGAGAGGGGGAAGGAGAGGGGGAAGGAGAGTGGGAAGGAGAGAGGGAGAGAGAGGAGTGGAACGAGAGCAGGAGGGGAGAGAGAGGGGGAAGGAGAGGGGGAAGGAGAGAGGGAGCGAGAGCAGGAGGGGGGAGAGAGGGGAAGGAGAGAGGGAGAGAAAGAGAATGTCAGGAAGACAAGTAGACAGAATGACAGATAGACAAGTAGACATAATGATAGGTAGACAGGTAGACAGCATGACAGGTACACAGAATGACAGGTACACAGAATGACAGGTACACAGAATGACAGGTACACAGAATGACAGGTTGACAGGTAGACAGGTAGAAAGAATGACAGGTAGATGGGTAGAAAGAATGACAGGTAGACAGAATGACAGGTACACAGAATGACAGGTAGACAGAATGACAGGTAGATGGGTAGAAAGAATGACAGGTAGACGGGTAGAAAGAATGACAGGTAGATGGGTAGAAAGAATGACAGGTAGACGGGGTTAGAAGAATGACAGGTAGACAGAATGACAGGTACACAGAATGACAGGTAGACAGAATGACAGGTAGAAAGAATGACAGGTACACAGAATGACATGTAGACAGAATGACAGGTAGACAGAATGACAGGTAGACAGGTAGAAAGAATGACAGGTAGACAGAATGACAGGTAGACAGAATGACCGGTAGACAGAATGACAGGTAGACAGAATGACCGGTAGCAGAATGACCGGTACACAGAATGACAGGTACACAGAATGACAGGTAGACAGAATGACAGATAGACAGAATGACAGATAGACAGAATGACAGGTAGACAGAATGACAGGTAGAAAGAATGACAGGTACACAGAATGACATGTAGACAGAATGACAGGTAGACAGAATGACAGGTAGACAGGTAGAAAGAATGACAGGTAGACAGAATGACAGGTAGACAGAATGACCGGTAGACAGAATGGACAGGTAGACAGAATGACCGGTAGACAGAATGACCGGTACACAGAATGACAGGTACACAGAATGACAGGTAGACAGGAATGACAGATAGACAGAATGACAGATAGACAAGTAGACATAATGATAGGTAGACAGGTAGACAGCATGACAGGTACACAGAATAACATGTACACAGAATGACAGGTAGACAGGTAGAAAGAATGACAGGTAGACAGAATGACAGGTAGACAGGTAGAAAGAATGACGTAGACAGCATGACAGGTAGACAGAATGACAGGTAGACAGAATGACAGGTAGACAGAATGACAGGTAGAAAGAATAACAGGTACACAGAATGACAGGTAGACAGAATGACAGGTAGAAAGAATGACAGGTAGAAAGAATGACAGGTAGACAGAATGACAGGTAGACAGAATGACAGGTAGACAGGTGACAGATAGAAAGAATGACAGGTAGACAGAATGACAGGTAGACAGAATGACAGGTAGACAGAATAGTAATAGTTTTCATTGTTCAGTTAGGGTTCTAGTAATAGTTGTCATTGTTCAGTTAGGGTTCTACTAATAGTTGTCATTGTTCAGTTAGGGTTCTGCTAATAGTTGTCATTTTTCAGTTAGGGTTCTAGTAATAGTTGTCATTGTTCAGTTAGGGTTCTGCTAATAGTTGTCATTGTTCAGTTAGGGTTCTGCTAATAGTTGTCATTGTTCAGTTAGGTTTCTGCTAATAGTTGTCATTGTTCAGTTAGGGTTCTACTAATAGTTGTCATTGTTCAGTTAGGGTTCTGCTAATAGTTGTCATTGTTCAGTTAGGGTTCTGCTAATAGATGTCATTGTTCATTTAGGGTTCTAGTAATAGTTGTCATTGTTCAGTTAGGGTTCTAGTAATAGTTGTCATTGTTCAGTTAGGGTCCTGCTAATAGTTGTCATTGTTCATTTAGGGTTCTAGTAATAGTTGTCATTGTTCAGTTAGGGTTCTAGTAATAGTTGTCATTGTTCAGTTAGGGTTCTGCTAATAGTTGTCATTGTTCAGTTAGGGTTCTAGTAATAGTTGTCATTGTTCATTTAGGGTTCTAGTAATAGTTTTCATTGTTCAGTTAGAGTTCCACTCACAGTTCTTCTAGAACCACTAGAGACTGAAAAGTGTTTTCAGGAAGAGTTGTGATCTTGTTGTCCATTAGGAGCCTGTCAGGGACAGAGAGAATTACTACAGTTTAATGGTTTCAAAAATGTATTTATCACACAGACACACACAGTCTTGTTCAACCTCCCAGTGGTTGTTGTCCATTAGGAGCCTGTCAGGGACAGAGAGAATTACTACAGTTTAATGGTTTCAAACAGACACACACAGTCTTGTTCAACCCCCCAGTGGTTGTTGTCCATTAGGAGCCTGTCAGGGATAGAGAGAATTACTACAGTTTAATGGTTTCAAAAATGTATTTATCACACAGACACACACAGTCTTGTTCAACCCCCCAGTGGTTGTGTGAGTTACTAGGCTGACAGAGTGGTTGTGTGAGTTACTAGGCTGACAGAGTGGTTGTGTGAGTTACTAGGCTGACAGAGTGGTTCTGTGAGTTACTAGGCTGACAGAGTAGTTTTGTGAGTTACTAGGCTGACAGAGTGGTTGTGTGAGTTACTAGGCTGACAGAATGGTTGTGTGAGTGACTAGGCTGACAGAGTGGTTGTGTGAGTTACTAGGCTGACAGAGCAGTTGTGTGAGTTACTAGGCTGACAGAGTGGTTGTGTGAGTTACTAGGCTGACAGAGTCGTTGTGTGAGTTACTAGGCTGACAGAGTGGTTGTGTGAGTTACTAGGCTGACAGAACAGTTGTGTGAGTTACTAGGCTGACAGAGTGGTTGTGTGAGTTACTAGGCTGACAGAGAGGTTGTGTGAGTTACTAGGCTGACAGAGTCGTTGTGTGAGTTACTAGGCTGACAGAGTGGTTGTGTGAGTTACTAGGCTGATAGAGTGGTTGTGTGAGTTACTAGTGTGTGTAGGTGTAACGGCTGTTGGAAGAAGAGGACCAAGGTGCAGCGTCGTATGTGTCCATATTTATTTAATGAACACTGAAATCACAAAAATAATAACGCGAACGACCGAAACAGTTCTGGCTGGTGCAGACACACAGCAGAAAACAACTACCCACACCCATAGGGGGAAAACAGGCTGCCTAAGTATGGTTCTCAATCAGAGACAACGATAAACAGCTGCCTCTGATTGGGAACCATACCAGGCCTAACATAGAAACACAACACCTAGACATACAACATAGAATACCCAGCCACATCACACCCTGACCAAACAAAAAATGGAAATATACAAAGCAATCTAGGGTCAGGGCGTGACAGTACACCCCCCAAAGGTGCGGACTCCGGCCGCAAAACCTGAACCTATAGGGGAGGGTCAGGGTGGGCATCTGTCTGCGGTGGCGGCTCTGGAGGTGGACGTGGACCCCACTCCGCCATAGTCTTGACCCACTTAAGTGGCGCCTTTGGAGCGGCGACCCTCGCCGCCGACCTCGGACTGGGGACCCTTGCAGGGGGCTCCGAATAGACGGGAAAACAGGCTGCCTAAGTATGGTTCTCAATCAGAGAGAACGATAACCAGCTGTCTCTGATTGGGAACCATACCAGGCCTAAACATAGAAACACAACACCTAGACATACAACATAGAATACACAGCCACATCACACCCTGACCAAACAAAAAATAGAAACATACAATCTAGGGTCAAAGCAATCTAGGGTCAGGGTGTGACAGTAGGAGTCACATTAGATACATTCTGATATCCAAACAGACAACAAGACGTGTTTGTTCCCACACACTAACACACAGTCACACCTCCCCCATGAACCTTACCTGACACATACACACTAACACATAGTCACACCTCCCCCATGTACCTTACCTGACACATACACACTAACACACAGTCACACCTCCCCATGTACCTTACCTGACACATACACACTAACACACAGTCACACCTCCCCCATGTACCTTACCTGACACATACACACTAACATAGTCACACCTCCCCCATGTACCTTACCTGACACATACACACTAACACACAGTCACACCTCCCCATGTACCTTACCTGACACATACACACTAACACACAGTCACACCTCCCCCATGTACCTTACCTGACACATACACACTAACACACAGTCACACCCCCCCATGTACCTTACCTGACACATACACACTAACACAGTCACACCTCCCCCATGTACCTTACCTGACACATACACACTAACACACAGTCACACCTCCCCCATGTACCTTACCTGACACATACACACTAACACACAGTCACACCTCCCCCATGTACCTTACCTGACACATACACACTAACACACAGTCACACCTCCCCCATGTACCTTACCTGACACATACACACTAACACACAGTCACACCTCCCCCATGTACCTTACCTGACACATACACACTAACATAGTCACACCTCCCCCATGTACCTTACCTGACACATACACACTAACACACAGTCACACCTCCCCCATGTACCTTACCTGACACATACACACTAACACACAGTCACACCTCCCCCATGTACCTTACCTGACACATACACACTAACACACAGTCACACCTCCCCCATGTACCTTACCTGACACATACACACTAACACACAGTCACACCTCCCCATGTACCTTACCTGACACATACACACTAACATAGTCACACCTCCCCCATGTACCTTACCTGACACATACACACTAACACACAGTCACACCTCCCCCATGTACCTTACCTGACACATACACACTAACACACAGTCACACCTCCCCCATGTACCTTACCTGACACATACACACTAACACACAGTCACACCTCCCCCATGTACCTTACCTGACACATACACACTAACATACAGTCACACCTCCCCCATGTACCTTACCTGACACATACACACTAACACACAGTCACACCTCCCCCATGTACCTTACCTGACACATACACACTAACACACAGTCACACCTCCCCCATGTACCTTACCTGACACATACACACTAACACACAGTCACACCTCCCCATGTACCTTACCTGACACATACACACTAACACACAGTCACACCTCCCCCATGTACCTTACCTGACACATACACACTAACATAGTCACACCTCCCCCATGTACCTTACCTGACACATACACACTAACACACAGTCACACCTCCCCCATGTACCTTACCTGACACATACACACTAACACACAGTCACACCTCCCCCATGTACCTTACCTGACACATACACACTAACATAGTCACACCTCCCCCATGTACCTTACCTGACACATACACACTAACACACAGTCACACCTCCCCATGTACCTTACCTGACACATACACACTAACACACAGTCACACCTCCCCCATGTACCTTACCTGACACATACACACTAACACACAGTCACACCTCCCCCATGTACCTTACCTGACACATACACACTAACACACAGTCACACCTCCCCCATGTACCTTACCTGACACATACACACTAACATAGTCACACCTCCCCCATGTACCTTACCTGACACATACACACTAACATAGTCACACCTCCCCCATGTACCTTACCTGACACATACACACTAACACACAGTCACACCTCCCCCATGTACCTTACCTGACACATACACACTAACATAGTCACACCTCCCCCATGTACCTTACCTGACACATACACACTAACACACAGTCACACCTCCCCCATGTACCTTACCTGACACATACACACTAACACACAGTCACACCTCCCCCATGTACCTTACCTGACACATACACACTAACATAGTCACACCTCCCCATGTACCTTACCTGACACATACACACTAACACACAGTCACACCTCCCCATGTACCTTACCTGACACATACACACTAACATAGTCACACCTCCCCCATGTACCTTACCTGACACATACACACTAACACAGAGTCACACCTCCCCCATGTACCTTACCTGACACATACACACTAACACACAGTCACACCTCCCCATGTACCTTACCTGACACATACACACTAACATAGTCACACCTCCCCCATGTACCTTACCTGACACATACACACTAACACAGAGTCACACCTCCCCATATACATAAAACAGCAGTTATGATTCTGGTTCAGTGTCAGCAAAAAGACACCAACAGTTTATTTTATGAGAAATACATTAAAACAACAGTATTTGTAATAGACATCAATACAGGAGAGAATATGCCAGCCAGGTCGCTCCAGATGAGACATGGCTTCTGTATGTGTGCCATTCAGAAGGAGAATGAGCAAGACAAAAGATTGTAAGGGCATTTCAACGGTGTAACGAAGACCCTGAGAGTGGAGAATCAGGTGGTACGTTTTAATAAAACCAACAGACATGGAATGAGACAACATAGTAGTGGAGTCTTAACACAGAAACCTGAGTCAATAACCACCTGGGACAAGAAACAAAAGGAGTGACAGATATAGGGGAGGTAATCAGGAAGGTGATGGAGTCCAGGTGCGCGTAACGATGGAGACCGGTACCAGGCGCACCGGTTTGTGTCAAGAACTGTAACACTGCTGGGGGTTTTCCACACTCAACAGTTTCCTGTGTGTATCAAGAATGGTCCACCACCCAAAGGACATCCAGCCAACTTGACGCAACTGTGGGAAGCATTGGAGTCGACATGGACCAGTATCCCTGTGGAATGCTTTAGACACCTTGTAGAGTCCATGCCGTGAGATCTTGTTGAATATTCACCACTGATGTTGGTGCTGAGTCAGTCACAAATACAGCACGCTACGACACACACACACACACACACACACACACACACACACACACACACACACACACACACACACACACACACACACACACACACACACACACACACACACACACACACACACACACACACAGCTGTCTAATCCTTAGTGTGTGAATCAGCTGTGTATTCCGGTGGAGGAGTAAACAACATATCTAAGTGACAGTCAGTCAGTCTGTCTGCTGTCATTGAGTCAGAGGGATGGAGATGCAGAGCGTGAAGCCTAATATAACTCACCATGTCTGAGAAACAGAGGGGGGAGAGATGGAGAGGGAGAGCGTGAGAGAGGGAGAGAGATTTATATGTTCCTACTCTTCTTTGGCAGTGGCCTTAGCAAATCCCTACATTTCCATGCCAATAAAGCCTCTTGAATTAAATTGTATGAGACAGGGAGTGAGAGAGAGAGAGAGAGACAGAGAGAGAGAGCGTGAGAAGTAGAGAGGGATAAAGAGAGCGAAAGAGAGAGAGAAAGAAAGAGAGAGACAGACAAAGAAAGAGAGAGAGAGAGAGAGAGAGAGAGAGAGAGAGAGAGAGAGAGAGAAAGAGATAGAGAAAGAGAAGAGAGCAGGAGTGGGAAGGAGAGAGAAAAATAAAGAGAGAGACAGACAAAGAAAGAGAGAGAGAGAGAGAGAGAGAGAGAGAGAGAGAGAGAGAGAGAGAGAGAGAGAGAGAGAGAGAGAGAGAGAGAGAGAGAGAAAGAGAAAGAGAAGAGAGCAGGAGTGGGAAGGAGAGAGAGAAATAAAGAGTGGGAGTGGGAAGGAGAGTGAGAAGGAGAGAGAGAATGAGGGCTTATAGAAGAAATAGAGAAAGACCACCAAGGTATGTTGCAGAAGTGATTTTACCAGAGGATTCTGGGTAATACAAACAGAGAAGGAGTCCTACCAGACTAACATTGTGTCTGTACAGATCCCCCATTGAGATATACTACTATGAGTTTACCACGTCTGTAGGATACAGAGACAGGGGAAATTAGTGTCCGTCCAAAATGGTACCCTATACTACCCTATTACCTCTACAGGTGTGGGCCCTGGTCAAAAGTAGTGCACCGTATACAAAATAGGGTTCCATTTGGAACGGACCCTTCACAAACCAACACTGTGTCAACAGAGACTCCTCGTTCAGATAAGAGTTTTAAAACTCTGTAGGAAACGAGCTTCACATGGAGATTTCCTTTGAGATTCGTGTTTAATTTTGTTGCAAAGTGAAGTAAAGTGATGTTTTGTAGGATATCGGATCAGACAGGGATATCCTAACAAACTCCTAACAAAATAGAATATCCTAACAAACTCCTAACAAAAT